>NW_026749764.1:0-1729 GCF_022355385.1 Mustela nigripes
CCTCGACCCCTCCCGGTCATTCCTTCCGGCAGAGAGGTAGGCCTACTCTCGTTTCTCTCCTATTTTCTTTCTTCCAAATAAACGCTTTTGGCCTCTGCTTTCCGAAAGCTTTGCTCAGTGAGTTTAAACAGCATCTCACAGCATGGCCGAACGATAACAAATGGCGCCTGGTGGCTCGCCTGCTGGTGGCTTAAAAAACAATTGATGACTTTTAATCAGCTGAATGAGCATGGGACAAATGACAGCATGGCCTGAATGCGGCCCAGACGTCATCGGCTGACATCAGTGGGGAGGAGGGAGGTGCCCTTCTGGCGAGCTTCGAAACAAACAGGAGCAGTCCCTGGGCGCTCAGGGCTCCAGGAGGCAGCCCGGCCCACACTCCAAAGCCGCAGCCACCTTCCACACCTTCTGGGGAGAACAAGCTGCAGGAGCAGCAAAGGGTGAGCTTCCAGAAATTACAGAAACCTGCATGTCGCAGCATGAGACCTGGCAGGCCAGAGCTCTGGGCCTCCGGCCATCCCTGATAACCTGGTCGAGTTGGCTTGACTCCAAACCTCAGTTTTCCCCTCTGGCAAATGGAGGCAATGAAAGCGAGCTCGCGTCCTCGGTTAGGTGACACCACGTGTGGGATAGCTTTAAGAGAGGCTGAATCTCTAAAGGGCTCCAGCGCAGGGTCCCTTTGTCTCTGTGTTCTGACCTCAGCACTACCACCACCACTGGCCACCCCCTGCCTCCCCCTCCCCAAGCAGCAGATGGGTACTCGTCAAGCCATTCAGACGGAGAAGCGCAAATTAGAGCCAAGGAAGCAGAAAGGGCTTGAAAATGAAGGTGTCTATTTATTGAGTACTTCCTAGGTGCCACGCCCTGTGCTGAGTTAAGTTCATGTGCATTGCCTCGTGCTCCCCATCTTACAGACGAGGGAACAGGCTCCGCTACTAGTGTGAGGGGTCCGAACCCACACCTCCGTGGTGGGACAACTTTGCTCTTGCTCACCCGCCTAGCCCGCACTGGGCAGAAGAACAACATAAAGAAGTTAAGAAGCTGGGGGGGGACACGGGGTCCAGGGCAGGAACATAAAAATTCTGTTGAAGAAGAGCCAGAAGTCTGACTAACAGGTCATCCCTCGCTCCAAGCCATAGCACCACAAGACCTCTACACCCGGATTCCTCGCCGATCATCACAAATGATGCACCAAAACTCTGCTTTCCAGGATTCGTCTTTGGCTTTAGCCTAACTGGATGGCAGGCTCTCTCCATACCTTTGGTGCCCACAGGGCCTCTTCTCCGTTTTCCTGAGACTGGTTGTAACTACCCTTTCTCTCCTCTGAACTTCCTGGTACGAAGCAGCCCCTCTCGGCTCGCAGCCCATCCCTGGGTCTGTATCTCAGACCTGGTTCCCTGGGCACAGAAGAAAATGCAGACTCTTCAGCATTCCCCGCATCCCCGCACCCCACCCCACCCCCGCACCCTACCACACAGGTAACACCTGCCTGCCCATCCCCCATGCGATCTGCAGGAGCCACACAGGGTTTCTCTCCCAGAGAAGGATCACCCCTCCCTGCCTCGCAGGCTTCCATTGCGTTGCCTGGGAGATGGGCCCCCAAGATAGAGACTGGTGTACAGCAGGTTGACTGGAGGAACAGCTCCTGTGAGGGGGTGAGGGCAGCAGGACGAAGCAGCAAATTTGGACCACAGTGCAGTGGCAAGAGAAGCCACAACCAACCCCATGG
>NW_026749765.1:0-1729 GCF_022355385.1 Mustela nigripes
TTAACTGAAGAATAACTAAAAGAAACAAATCATATATAAGAAGGGATATATATTTTATAAAGTGCATTCATTCATTAGTTACTGATCCATAAATAATTAGGTGAATGGGAAAGAATAGCACAGTAATCATAAATTATCAATGTAATTTATACTTTCATATCATGAAATTGTTATAAAACTGCCACCAGTGATTTTATGTCAAGAGACTTGGATTGCCCTCTTATTACCTCTATGACCTCAGGCATAATTGTTATTCCTAAGATATGACTCCCTGTTATGTACTATGCCTATCTCACAAAGTCACTGTTAAGATCAAATGAGGTAATGGAAAATAATAGCAGTTTATATTATTGAGAGGTAAATATTCACTAAGAACCTACACTGTGTTTTTGTTTAATCATCACAACAATCCTATGAGGTTGATTATCATTCCCATTTTTATAAAGAAAACTTGTCACAGAGCTTACATAATTTGCCCAAGGGTACACAGTTATTAAGAGGTAAATTAAAATTTATCAGATAGTCTGACTCCAGAGCCAAGCCTCTTAGCCAAAATACTACATTGCTAACGGTCAGCTCCATTCCTTCAGATTTTGTAAAACTTGGCTATATAACATTAACTATCATTTTCAAATCTTTAATATCCAAAATTCCTAGAATGGAATTTTTTCTTTAGTTTTCCTAAAGATATAATAACAAATCTAACCAAAACTCTCCACAAAAACTCAAATGAAATTTAGGCAAAAAAAAATCTGTCAGAGGATTAATTTAGTAAACATCTTAGCCTAATTACTTGCCAATTACTGTCTTCTACACAGTAACTAGTTACATTCTTCAGTATGTTATATATACCTATATATATATATATTTAGTTACTTTTTATTTATATATAGACTTATTTAAGATATAGACTCAATTCTTAAATAAATCCACTGGTAGTTCACCCAGAGGGTTGATTACTGGATAGTAATTCACTCCAAATCAAAAGTTAAAAACTGAGGGGGTGCCTGGGTGGCTCAGTGGGTTAAAGCCTCTGCCTTCGGCCGGGTCATGATTCCAGGGTCCTGGGATCGAGCCCCGCATCAGGCTCTCTGCTCAGCAGGGAGCCTGCTTCCTCCTCTCTCTCTGCCTACTTGTTATCTCTGTCTGTCAAATGAATAAATAAAATCTTTAAAAAAAAAAAAGTTAAAAACTGAGGGGTTAGTCTTAGGCATTAAAGAAATACAAAAATCTGATAGATCCAACAATTTTCATGCTATCATAAGCCAATTACTTAGACTGCTTTCTTGAACCTTCCAAATTTCAACTGTAATGGGAAATTTGGAGAACACTGCCATCCAGGGATAGAGAACTGAAGGTGCAGAGCCGGAAAACGAAACACTTAACACAGTAGTTCTCTGTACTGAAACACTCAGCTGTATAACTATCTGTTGTGAGGGAATTACTAACTGTTCAAGTACAAGAGATTATGAATGACACCAACAGCTTAAAAAAATGACAAGACTCCCCAAAGCTTCTCGTTCACCGACTCATTCAGTTAATAGAAAGGTGTAGAACTATAATCACTTTGTTAATACCAGCCCATAACTTGCCTTTTAAAAGCACTTTACTGAGGTAAGAATGATATACAAAAAGCTATACACAATGAATATACTCAACCTAATAACTTTGGAGGGAACTATATATCAGGAAACCATAACCACAATCTAGGCCATTAGTATATCCATCA
>NW_026749766.1:0-1729 GCF_022355385.1 Mustela nigripes
ACAAACAGGATAACACTCAATGATGTGCTTGAGTTTAATATTTAAATAAAGGATTGGTTTAATATTCCAAAATCAATCAATGCAATTCATCATGTTAACAGAATAAAGGAGAAAAAGTGTATCATTTTACTAAATAAATTAAAAACATGTCATCAAATGCAATATCAATTCATGACAAAAACTCTCAGCAAAGTAGGAGTCAAAAATATCCACAATCTGATAAATGTCATCTACTTAAAACCAATAACCAACATCAATCTCAAGGATGAAATATTAAACTATTTCCCCCAAGACTGGGAAAAAAGGCAGGAATGACCGATCCATCATTTCTGCCCAACATCATCCTACAGGTCCTAGACACTATATGAAGACCAGAAGACAAAAGGCAAAAATAATAGAAAGGAAGATGTAGAACTGTTTCTATATTCAAGTAACATTATTATTTATATCTTCATAAATCTAGAAACAAATATTAAATATAAGAATTGAACTTAGCCAGCTAAAGGGACAGAATGTTGAGATTGAGAGATAGGTAGATAGATATATAATTTTTAAAAGATTTTTATTTGCGGGAATGAGAGCACAAGCAGAAGAGGGTTTTGAGGGGCAGAGGGAGAGGAGAAGCAGACCCCCTGCTGAGCAGGAAGTCCAAAGCCTAGATCCCTGTGGGGTTCAATCCCAAGACCCCAAGATCATGACCTCAGAGCAAAAAGCAGATGATGCTTAACTAACTGAGTGACCCAGGTGCCCCACAATATTGATATGTAGAAATAATTGTAGGAGTGCGTGGGTGGCTCAGTTGGTTAAGCACCTGTCTTCGGCTCAGGTCATCATCCCAGTGTCCCAGGATCGAGTCCTGCACTGGGCTCTCTCCTCAGCAGAGAGCCTGCTCCTCCTTCTTCCTCTGCTTGCTGTTCTGCCTACCTGTGCTCTCTCTCTGTAAAATAAATAAATAAAATCTTTAAAAATAAATAAGTAAATAAAAATAAAATCAATTGTATGTTTTATATTAAAGACAAAGAAAAATAAAATTTATAAAAATAAGTTCATTTACAATAGCATCAAAAAGCAGAAAATACTTAAGAATAAACTTAATAAGGGATATGCAAACCTCTACAATAAAATATCTAAGACATAGCTAATATTATTTTTATAAGTGAAATAAATGGAGATGGAGACCATCTTTATGGATCAGAAAAGAATACAGAATTAGCATAAGGATAAACATAGATCAATGGGACAAAATAGAGACTGTGAAAAAGATACACTTTATATAGTCAATTGAAGTTTTATAAAGATATCGAGGCTATTCAGTAGGGCAAGGATAACCTTTCAACACATGGTACTAGAGGAATCAGATATCCATATGGGAAAAGAAAAAATATCACTCAAATAATAATTCAAAATGATAAACAAAATAATAAACCTAAATCTAAAAGTTAAAATGATAAAAATTCAATAAGGAAACATGCCTACCTAGTGATAGGCAGCAATTTCTTAGATAGGATATAAAAATCACATATTATAGAAAAAATTGTTAAAGTGGGATTTATCAGTATGAATGAAATTTGCTGCTTGAAAGACACCTTTAAGAAAAGGAAAAGTCACAGACTGGAAGAAAGTACTTGCAAATACATGTATCTGATAAAGGCCTTATATCCCAAATATATAAAGACCTTTCACAATTTAATAAGAAAAATAACTTTAAAAAAAAGGTAAGCTATTTGAA
>NW_026749767.1:0-1729 GCF_022355385.1 Mustela nigripes
GCTTGGAGGAGGCACGGGGTTTAAGAGGAAGGAGTGGGGACAGTGCCACAAAGCTCCCTATTCAGTGCAGGGGCGGTGTGCAGGGATCCTGTCACCTCTCCTTTCCTTTGGGAAAGCACTGGCCTAGTCCACGAATACATCTGAGCGCAAGAGTAAAAGGCCAAGCGATGCCTACACCGGGAGATGGTAGTGTGCATAGAGTTCCATCCTAGGTTATGCATGCTACTGCATGGTTGTGGCTGTGTCTGCTTAGTTAGGCTTGGCAGGGTGAAACCAGGACGCGAACATGGAGTCCCGGAGAGCAAGGCCCAATGGCACCAGCTCTCCCGCAGCTCTTCTTTCCTGAAGCGACTGAAGCCTCTGAGGAAGCAGCGGCAAAGTGCTGTTCGCACCAAGCCAAAGCCTCTGTGAAAGCACAGCATTCGCTGAGAAATGTTCGGCTGGCTGCTGCTGCTAGCTTGAGCCCAGTCTCGCGGTGGTGGAAACCCGCATACAGCGAAAGCCTCTTTGCCTGGGCATCTCCCCTGCGAAAGCACAGCATTCCTTGGGAAATCTGAGTTGGGTTTGGGGATGCTGCTGTTGCTTCCCAGAGCAAGTCTCCGCAGCAAAGAGTAAGATACCCGCATGGAGCGAAATACTCTTTGCCCTAGCATCCCCTCTGCCTGAGAAGAGAAGCGTGGTTGCACACGTCTGTCAACGCGCACCCCAGGAGCAAGTGTGGGAAGGCGCAGCACGCCGCGCCCGGGAAAGAGAAGGAGCCATTGGCCTTGAGGTCGGAAAAAGATCGGGAAGCAGGATAGCTTGCCATGGCAGGAACAGCAGGCTGGTGGCAAGACAATTGTGACCTGCTCCTTGTGCAGAGAGATGGATTCCTGGCTGCTAATGAGACATGAGGGGACGACTAGGGCAGGTACGCATGCTCCACTCTGAGGAAGGAGTCTGGGAAGAAGGCTGGCCTGTCCTGTGCCTCTTGTCCCATCGGGACAGCATTTTCTTGGCCACCTGTCCCAAAGGTAGACAGGCTTGCCACCAGGTGCCATACCCGAATTCGCCGAAACAACCCCATGGAAAAATGGGCCGTCAGAAGCCCTCTTCCACCAAGATGTGGCAGCTTTGTGGGTGGCAGCGGCTGTGCCGGGGAAGGAGTGGAAACAGTCACCCACAGTTCCCCATCAGAGTGAACGGTCCGTGTGCAGGGATCCTGTCGCCTCCTCTATCCTGTGGTGAAGGCACTGGCCTAGACCCCGAGTGTGCCTGAGCGCCAGAGCAAAAGGCAAAGCCTTAACTACGCCAGGAGATGGTAATAGGCATAGAGTGCAATGCTAGGCCACGCACGCTACTGCAGGGTTCTGAGTGAGTCTGCTTAGTTCGGCTTAGCAAGGTGAACCCTGGGCGCGAACTTGGAGCACGGGAAAGCAAGGCCCAAGAGGCACCAGCTCTCCCGCGGCTCTTCTTCCCTGCCACGACAGAGCGAACAACCAGAGCCTTGAGAAGAAGCAGCAGCGAAGTGCGGATCGCGCCAAGCTGAAAACCTCTGCGAAAGTATAGCAGTCGCTGGGAAATCAGAGTCGGTTCTGTGGGCTGCTTTTGTTGATTGCCATAGCCTAGTATTCGCAGCACGATGGGAAAAACCCGCATAGAGCGAAAGCCTCTTTGCCGGGGCATCCCCTGTGGGAGAGCAGGAAGCGTGGTTGCACACGTCTGTCACCGCGCTCCCCAGGAGCAAGTG
>NW_026749768.1:0-1057 GCF_022355385.1 Mustela nigripes
ATCCTCTTAGTTGGGTTGTGGCCATTGGAATGGGCACAAACAATTCCCTTGGAGATGGCAAGCACAGTCGTCAGGTTTGGCTCCAGGGCCCTGAGCCTGTAGGGTGTGTAGGCCAGGGCTGTTTGGACAGTTGTCTGAAAACACAAACTCGGCTTATGTTTCGGGTCATAGGTATGGCAGGACTGATCTACAGACCATGAGGAGAACTCTTCGCGATATGAAAATAGGGCGAGTGTGAGGCTCTTGCTCAAGTTTTTATCTCTGGTTATCATGTCACTCATGGTCGTGAAATTTCCGGGTGACTTCATGGGAAATGGACGAGTCTTATTATCTGGGGGTTTGGCCCCGCCCAAAGAGTTTGGGGTCATTCTGTGGGATGGAAGAAGTCCGTTGTTCTGTTGTTATTGATTTGTTTTGTTTTGTTTTTCAACCTTAGGTGAACCAGCAAATGAGGGATTCCAGAGTAGAGCCCTGGGAGGGGCGACTGGACAACCAGAAATCTGGTTAAAAATTGGGGCCTATGGACATGTCAAGCCCATTATGACAGCTAATGGTTCAGCCACTGAGAGGACGTACTAGAGGACAGGACTCACACTGAGTGTCAAAATGCGTATTAATGCCCTCGTCGCACTCAAGAATGGGCGGGGCGTCATGGTGAATGCTGGTTTCCCCTACACTGAACGTTGGACAACATGCCAACCACATGGTTTCTTGCCTTGGGTAGGGAAGAGTTCTGATTACTGCATCACTGTTACCGCTGGGCAGTGAATGGAGATAAGGTCTAGGTTTTGAAGACTGAAAACTGAGGTAGGTAAGAGATGATGACCTAAGGCCATGGCGGGTCTGATGTGCTCAGTGTGCGATCATTTGACTGGGTGTTGGTCAGGATGGCCGGGCTCAGGTTGTCAGACAGTGCATTAGGGCCCAGTTTAGACTATATATTTTGGATGCCTTCGAGTGTCGTGTAGGTTCTTATCTGAAGAACTCTTCAGGATATGAAGAATGAGCGAGTCTGAGGCGCGTGCTCAGGCTTTTGTCGCTGGATTTTGTATCAGCG
>NW_026749768.1:1157-1729 GCF_022355385.1 Mustela nigripes
AAATTTCCGGGTGACTTCATGGGAAATGGACGAGTCTTATTATCTGGGGGTTTGGCCCCGTCCAAAGAGTTTTGGGTCATTCTGTGGGATGGAAGAAGTCCGTTGTCCTGTTGTTATTGATTTCCTTTGTTTTGTTTTTCAACCTCAGGTGTCCCAGGAAATGAGGGATTCCAGAGTAGATCCCTGGGAGGGGCGACTGGACAACCCGAAATATGGTTAAAAATTGGGGCCTAGGGACATGTCAAGCCCATTATGACATCTAATTGTCCAGCCACTGAGAGGACGTACTAGCGGACAGGACTCACACTGAGGGTCAAAATGCGTGTTTATGCCCTCGTCGCACTCAAGAATGGGCGGGGCGTCATGGTGAATGCTGGTTTCCCCTACACTGAACGTTGGACAACATGCCAACCACATGGTTTCTTGCCTTGGGTAGGGAAGAGTTCTGATTTCTGCATCACAGTCACCGCTGGGCAGTGAATGGAGATAAGGTCTAGGTTTTGAAGACTGAAAACTGAGGTAGGTAAGAGATGATGACCTAAGGCCATGGCGGGTCTGATTTGCTCAGTGTG
>NW_026749769.1:0-1728 GCF_022355385.1 Mustela nigripes
CCATTCCAATGGCCACAACCGTACTAAGAGGATAAACCTCCAATGTCCCTGAGGCCATCACAATATTTGTGGCTTCCCAGGACAAATGGGGCAATCTGGGCCCATCTGAGCACCTACCGGTGCTCAGACCCGTAGACTGATGTGCCCAGAGGTAAAAAGGAACGAACAGGCCCCTATGCACCTAACGGATCCATTGCTTTGGTTTCCAGGCATCTCTCTTCAGAGGCCTGGATTTCAATAACAGCATATGGCTGTTTCTTGACTCACCCATTAGAACAAATCTCATTTACACATGGGAAACTTGCACGTCGGAGATGTGTGAAAGCCTCTCTTTAGGAGAACCCTTCAGGGCCCCAGTGCCACCGCTTCAGTCTAAGGTCTCCTCAGACATAAAATCATATAAGGACACATCCACCGGAGAGTCCATTTCAACTCAGCCTCCTCGGTTGCTCCCCCAGATCCAGCAGACCTAACCTGTCTTGTTGCTTCTAGACAATGTAATGTGAGGTGTGCTACCCAGCCATCCATCCTTAGAACCCAGCTCGGAATCATTGCCCTGGAGCCAACCAACAGGTCTCAATTGTCCTGTAGAAAAATCTTTGCAGTTGGGAGCTTCTCACAACTCCCATCGTGGGAAAATCCCCATGGCCTCGTGATCCACCCCCCCTTCAAGAGGGGCCATCAGGGACAGAATATCCAACCTGAGTGATCGTTTGATCCTCGCCCTGACGTCAGATGCACGAGATCTCGATTCAGGTCTGTAGATTGTGCCTGCCATGCCCTCTGGGGCTACCAAGAAACCCCAAATGAGGATCAACCTGCACGACATTCGGCTGTACCCCAAATATATAGGCTGTAATGAGCACTAATTCCCTTTCTGACACAGCCTGATCCTGTACCTCTTGGCCCCACCCAGACAGCTGGCCTCACACTGAGCACATCGGACCCGCCATGCCATTAGATTGTCATCTCTTCTCAACTTCCGTTTTCAGGCTTCAGCACCTAGACCTTATCTCCAATCACGGCCCGGGTTAGAAAATGATGCAGACATCAGAACTCATTCCCCATGGCAAGATATCTTGTGGTTGGCATGTTGTCCAAGGTTCAGTGTAGTTGAAACCAGTGTGGCCCATGAGGCCCCGCCCATGCTTGCAGGCCACATTGGTCACAAACACACATTATGAACCCACAGCCTGAGCCCAGTCCTCAGGTAAGGCCTCTCAGTGGCTGGATGGAGAGACAGCATATTGGGCTTGACGTGCACCTAGGCCCCAAATTTTAACCGTAGTTCGGGTTGTCCCTTCACTTCCCCAGTGCACTGCTTTGGAATTTCTCTTCTACTGGGACTCCTGAGGTAACAAATCTGAAAGAAGTCATCCCATCCCACAGATTGATGAAAAACAATTGGGATTGGGCCAAATCCACAGAGAGCAAGATTCGTCCATGGCCCATGAGGCCTCCCCAACATTCCAAGGCCATCGCAGATACAAAATCCAGAGACAAAAGCCTGAGCACGTGCCTCAGACACGCTCATTCTTCATATCCTGAAGAGTTCTTCAGAAAAGAACCTACACGGCACTCTAAGGCACCCAAAATATATACTCTAACCTGGGCACTAATGCACTGTCTGAAACCTGAGCCCGGACCTCGTGACCAACACCCAGACAGCTGACCGCACACTGAGCACATCAGACCCGCCATGACCTTAGGTCATCATCTCTTCCCTAC
>NW_026749770.1:0-1728 GCF_022355385.1 Mustela nigripes
ACGGCATTCCAAATCCAGTCATATTATCATAATACCCTATCTGTTGATGGAGAAAAGGAAAAGCTGCTGGATTTGAATCCTTTTACCATGAAAGCATGATTTAAAGAGATCAAATTCTGTGAATCTTGGCTGGTATTGAGGGCGTTTCAGCCAGACGAGGAGTAAGAGACACGGTCATACCGTTTGCAGCCACGCAAGTGATCCCAGGCTAACCATGAAAATCTCAAATAAGATTTCTGCCCAGCCATTGTAATTAGAAAGCTGATGTTGGGAAGTAAGCCTGCAAACATAGGCTCAAGCTTCTCCTTAGAGATTGCTTTTGAAAAGGAAGAACTTATGTTTCATCTTCCCACCGCAAGAATACAACCTATCAAACGTCACCCCCCTGCTGCTGTCCCAGTGAGCCGTGGAAATAGTGTCATCTTCCCCGCGTGTGCAGCGAGGTCAAACGTGGCAGGAGGCAGGTCAGTGCATCACATGCACAGCATGTGGACCCACGAGGGGACCGCAGCATGCTGTGGTTCCAAAACCTCCACCCCAGAATGGCATGGGGTGACCAGAGTCCTGGGGGCACTGGTGTCTCAGGGACCCACCCAAACCTCTTGCTTCTGTGCCCCGGGAGGGAATGGCCTCCTGTCAGGAGCAAGCAGGTCTCCGTTTCCCAAACTCCTGCCCTTTTGAATGGAAACTGAGCAGGACTTGATGACCCTCCCACTCCCACACCCCCAGCTTCATGCTGTTCTGTCTTGCTGTTGGTCTCCTGTCCATCCGTGTCAGCTCCGTGGGACCTGGGCTGCATTTAGTCTGCGGTTTCCTGCCACACGTTCAGAATGGCGAACCTCATTTTCTATCATTAATTCCTAGAACTGCATATTGTAAGGGCCTATCCAGCCAGAGTGGCCCCACCCCGGTTGAACTGCCATTCTGTTTTGCAGTAAAACTTAAGTTGACCTTGCCCCCACCCCCAGGGGAACCTAATTAAAAGCAAGCCCGGGAAACCAGTCCCAGGTAACAAACCTCAAATACAAGGGTGGGTCAGGCCAGGTGGAGACATTCAAACAGTGGGGGCGCGTACTGTCTCCTACCTACCAAGGAGTATGGGACCTGTCCTTGGGGTGCCTTTGGGCACCCATTCTGACTAAGGTGATAGGCTAATTCAAATAGCTACTATGGGGTGAATTGTAGTTCAATTGGCCACCCGTGTGTGACCTAGCGTGACTGGGCAGCTTTCTCTGCGTGTTGCAATCTCATTCGCCACCTGTGTGTGGCCAGGCCCAACCACATGGCCTTTGCGCTACAAAAGTCAGTCTGTGAGGCAGGGAGGGGTCGCGCTCTCTGTAAGAGGCGTGGCCCCGGCCGGTCGGTTTGATTCTCGATGCTTGGCCTGAAATCAAGCTTTGCTTGACCTTCGCTTTGTCTCAGTCTTGCTCCTTTAATCACGGACCCTTTATTGGGGGACCCAACATTGGGGACCCAACAATATTTCCTCATTTTTTCAAGCAATTGGCGAATGTGACTCATCAGAGAGTATTCTTCAAAGCTCATACTCCCCTAGTCATGGAGAAACTGGAAATGCAGATGGTCATCCCAGAGCTCCGGAGCCAGGAGCCCCACGACCTGACACATGCGGGAGTGGGGGCAGGACCGGAACCTTCTAGACTCAAGCCTCCCACCCTCATCTTTAACTCCCTTCTTAGACTCCCCAGAAGGATTGAAAGAGAGCCCAAT
>NW_026749771.1:0-1728 GCF_022355385.1 Mustela nigripes
GAAGTCCACGCGGGGTCAGCGTGGCCTCAGGTCCCGCAGGGTCACAGAAGGATCAGGGGTGTCTGAGTGTCACAGAGCTTGCACGTATTGGAACGGGAAAGCCAGCTACAGAGACAGAGCCAACAGTAAGCTCACAGCTCGGTGTTACCTTGAACCGGTCGCAGGCTCGGTGAGCTCGGAGCGCGGCCGGAGGTCAGGCAGACGGAAGTAACTGGGCACTGTTCTCTGAGGGCGCACAGAGGAGTAGGGCCCTGGGCTCTCGGCTCCTCCAGGACAGCAACCAGGAGGCCGCCATTTGTATTCCCATCCTCCGGAATTCTACAGAAAGTGCTCAGGGAACAAAAGCTCCTGAAAGCAAACCCGAGCGGATTACTCACCCCGGCCCCTGGTAAGGGCGGTGCAATTCCACCTGGGGCAAAGACACTTGAGAATCACTACACCAGGCCCCTCCCCCAGAAGATCAACAAGAAATCCAGCCGAGACCAAGTTCACCTACCAAGGAGTGTGGTTTCAATACCAAAGAGAGCAGCAGAATTCCAGAGGAGGAGAAAGCAAAGCACGGAACTCATGGCTTTTTCCCTGTGATTTTTTTTAGTCTTGCAGTTAATTTAATATTTTTCTTTTTCATTTTTTGTTTTTTTTCTAGCCTTCTGGTAAAATTTTTTTTAACTTTTACCTTTTTCTTTATTAACGTTTTTTAACTAGTTTCTCTAATATATATATTTTTACATTTTTATATTTTTCTTATTTGTTTTCTTTTTCTTTTAATTCTTTGCTTTTCTTTTTTTTTCTGCCTTCTTTTTTGAACCTCTTTTTATCCTCTTTCTCCCCCCTCATGATTTGGGATCTCTTCTAATTTGGTTAAAGAATATTTTCCTGGGGTTGTTGCCACTCTTTTAGTATTTTCCTTGCTCCTTCATATACTCTTATCTGGACAAAATGTCAAGACAGAAAAATTCACCACAAAAAAAAACAAGAGGCAGTACCGAAGGCTAGGGACCTAATCAATAGACACATTGGTAATATGTCAGATCTAGAGTTCAGAGTGACAATTCTCAAGGTTCTAGCCAGGCTCGAAAAAGGCATGGAAGATATTAGAGAAACCCTCTCGAGAGATATAAAAGCCCTTTCTGGGGAAATAAAAGAACTAAAATCTAACGAAGTTGAAATCAAAAATGCTATTAATGAGGTGCAATCAAAAATGGAGGCTCTCACTGCTAGGATAAATGAGGCAGAAGAAAGAATTAGTGATATAGAAGACCAAATGACAGAGAATAAAGAAGCTGAGAAAAAGAGGGACAAAGAGCTACTGGACCACAAGGGGAGAATTCGAGAGATAAGTGACACCATAAGACAAAACAACATTAGAATAATTGGGATTCCAGAAGAAGAAGAAAGAGAGAGGGAAGCAGAAGGAATACTGGAGAGAATTATTGGGGAGAATTTCCCCAATATGGCAAAGGGAATGAGCATCAAAATTCAGGAGGTTCAGAGAATGCCCATCAAAATCAATAAGAATAGGCCCCCAACCCGTCACCTAATATTACAATTTACAAGTCTCAGTGACAAAGGGAAAATCCTGAGAGCATCCCGGAAAAGTAGTCTGAACATACAATGGTAAAAATATTAGATTGGCAGCTGACTTATCCACAGAGACCTGGGAGACCAGAAAGAGCTGGCATGATATTTTCAGAGCACTAAACGAGAAAAACATGCAGCCAAGAATAC
>NW_026749772.1:0-1728 GCF_022355385.1 Mustela nigripes
AGTGAAAAAAATGATCAAATTTTTGGGCAAAATAAATTCTTAGGTGTCCTTTCAATGGAGTCCTGGGCATTATGTGGCACAAACTCTGGAGATTATCTCAATCTTTGGAGTCACACCATTTATTAGCTTGCTATTGACAAAGTTATTTACAAACTGTAGAGCAAGAGGTTATAATGTAGAAAACTGCTGGTAATGCACAAGATTCTTGTTAACAATAATACAAGTTAATGATTTTTCATTAGAAAACATAAAATCTATAACCCAAATTATGGGCCCAGAGCACTTCTGCTGCTCAACTCTGCTTATATCCCAAATTATCATGTGAACTAGTTTTAATATCTGCTTCTCTTATTAATTTTTGAATAAAAATTCTTGACACAAGTATTTTATAATTGTGTGCTAATCATGCATTTAATTTTTTGGAGAACAAAACACACTTTAGCATAACTATGTTCCTTCACAGAACCAACCTTAATAACACACTTCTATATGTTAGAAATGATATAATAAATGTAGAATATTGGGCACTTGTTTGGAATTCTTTGCCATGTTTTGTACTATCTAAAAAGAGATCAGTGAACTTGGACTGGAGTTAGGAGACATGGAAGAAAATAAAATATTACAGAGAATACTCTGTGGTCCACAACCTAAACGGGCTGGGATTCCCATCATTTGGATCCCTGTAGCTTTACAAAAGTCAATTAAATTTTTGTATCTCCGATTAAAGTTGATTCCCCAGTACTTTTTCAAACATTTCTTGTAAAGTATTGTTTCCCAGAAAAAAGGGATTTTGCACATGTACCTGCCTTTGTCTCTGGTCATGATCTCAGTCAGGATCCTGGGATGGAGCCCCATATCGGGCTTCCTGTTCATTAGGGAGTATACTTCTCAGTCTCTCTCTGCAGCTACCTCCCCCTGCCCCACTCATGCTCTCTCTCTCTCAAATACATAAATACAATCTTTAATTTTTTAATTAAAAATAAGATAAATAAAATAAAATAAGAAGTCTGGTCTTACTGCCCCATTTAGCTCCTTTTTTTTTTGAGTTGTATTTAAAGCAGCATGAGAGAACATGAGGCTCTCAAACTTAAAAAAAAAAAAGGAAAAATTTGAGTTTTGTTAGTATTTAAGATCTTGTCTGCTAGACAAAAACGTTGGCTTTGTTAACATGTGAAAATTAGCAAAAGAGAATAAGATAGAATTCTAATAATTTTTGTAGAAATTAAAAATTACCTCCAACCCAATTACATACAGACCCATTAAGTAAATTCATTCCAATGTCCCAAACCAACCTTTCCTAATAGTAATGCATCTGTGTAAACAGGGTCAACCCAAGGAATGTATAAATATTATTATTTTTTTCCTGTCTCTTCCACAGTCACATCTGGGTATATTGGTAGCAAGGCAATTATCTATCTTATAAGACATGATATCATAAGGAAGGGTATTCTGTCCATTTGGAATGACTGAAAATCATTGAATTTTATCTTGGTGCAGTAACTTGAGATGGCACAGTGTGAGTTATGAATATATATATTTTTTTTACTTGGAAGAAGAGATTATAGAGATATTGGTTATCCAAGAGAGACTGACAGGTGTTGATAGTTGCCAGGTCAATATCCATCTACTTTTTCCTTTAATATCAGAAAGCACTGAGGGATTGACAACAAGGAAACTTAAAACAACATCAAATATTTTATTGTCTCTTTTCTAGTTACATTGTAACCA
>NW_026749773.1:0-1728 GCF_022355385.1 Mustela nigripes
GTCTTACTTCGTATGTGCCCCAGGAGGAATACCATGGCCCTTAGTAATGAAAGGGAAAACTGAAGGAGAAGAAGTCAGAGAAGGAGACAAAACATGACTGACTCAGGATTCTTAGAACCAAGCTGAGGGTATCAGAAAAGAGACACATGCAGTGAATGAGGGAACTGGTTCATGGGTGTTCAGGAGTTGTTGTAGCACTAGGTCGTATATGGAAATAACACATCCATGAATACTCTGTCAAAAACGGATGATAGAAGAGACACTGGCTTCCACAGCATAACAAAAAAATTAAGAGAAAAACAATCTGGCCTTTTCTAAACAAGATCCAAGACACAGAGAGAAAAGGAAAGAACTATATTTTTTATTATCTTTCCTTATTAAAGTGCCTTAGAGTTTGTGTCCAATAATGTCATTATCTGAATTGGGTCCTTAAATTTCTAAATTATAGTATCCCTACCTCCTCCATTTCTGGAATCGATGAGAAGAAACAACATTGCCTTCATTAAATGTGTAGAAGAGGTGACCAGGACACTGATGTGGTTCTGGCATTTTGTGTTTTGGTATGAATTTGATTACTGCTTCAACCGCTTTATTCATTACTAGAGAGCACAAATTTTGTAGGTTTCCTGACCTAATCTTTGGGAATTGATATGTGTCTTGTAATTTATCCTTATATCTCAGTTCTTGGATTTGCTGGTATAATAGTGTAGAGGTTTCTTTAGGTTATTTTTTTTCTCCATTCTATCAGTTGTCATGTGGTCTCATATTTTCAACTGTGTGCTTGTCTCCATGTTTTATGCACGTAATGGCTCCTCCAGTTTGTTAAGTACTGACTTGTGAGTTCACCTGATTATTTCCTATGTATTTGTTTGTATTTCTTTTATTTTGATGACAATATGTATTATTTCTTTTTTTTAATTGGATAAGTGTGGAGTTTGTTTCTTCTTTTCCTAGTTCTTTATGGCATCCAGATTGTTTGCTTTTTTTCGGTGTTTTTAATTTTTGAAAATACATGCATTTAAACATATATTCCTCCTCATAGTATGTTTTGGCATCACCCCATAAATTATTTGACTTTCCTTTTTTTGTTCATGGCACTTTCTGATTTTCCTTTTAATTTTCTTTCTTTGATTCATTACTATTTTGTGAGTTGTTTGCTTTCCAGCTATTAGTGTCTGGCTGTGTTTCGATTTGAAAATGATTTCTTTCCATTTTCACACCTTCGTGGTCATAAGTATACAAGATAAGATCTGAATTCTCTTCCATTAATTACATCTTGATTTGGACACCAGCCCACGATCTGTGATAGACAAAAATAAGTCTGCCCTTGGGAATAACTTGTCTTATGATTTTCAGCGACATAATCTTATGCATGTTTCCCCAAAGCTCGGGTGTTCTAGAGAGCCCATGGGGACGTCTGTTATTTCTTACCACCTTTCCATCCGGATGATCTGTCCTGTGCTGAATGTGGGTATCATAGTCCCCAACAATATTAGATTGGGGTCCCCATCTCCCTACCTTTCTGTTAATACGCTTCCAATATTTAGATACACCCATATTGGTGGTGTATATATTGGCAATTTTTCCAAGTTTCTGATGTTTTGATGTTCCATCAAGATTAAACACCTTCTGGTAATCTTTTGTCTCTCGAAGGCAGAAAATCTCTCTATCTGCCATAGGGACAATCACATTGGCTCTCTTCTCCTTGCCAATTGCATAACCAATGTC
>NW_026749774.1:0-1728 GCF_022355385.1 Mustela nigripes
ATTACTCATGTGACTTGTATATATTATATATATAATACATTTATCTGTACCCCATTTTATAATGGGTTTTATTTTGTAATATATATGTTTATATATATAATATGTCATGCTATTTTATAATAATAGCTCCAGAAACATAGACATTTTGTACACATCGAAAGAAAAGGAGAGCCGCAAGCGCACCTACTCACATACAGCTCCACTCCTGAGAGGGTTATCATGCGGGCCCCTCTTCATCATCGGGTCACGTCGGGAGGGAGTCTGAAGTGGAAATCATTCAAATTAAAGCACTAAGGAGCTGAATTACACTAATTTTTTGAAAACAAGCATAAGCTCGTTGCGTAAGGAGCAAATTTACAGATATTTTGGCGTAGGCTTGAGGGAAGATTTCACACATATGATACAGCACATAAGCAACCACCTTCTGTCCAGTGAAGCGGAGACTTATGCGGAGGGTAGGGTGTCGAGTACAACCGCCTGGGGCTCCTGCTATGCTTTTCCCTCTTAATATTATGATTTTATTTCTCTAGGATTCAGACAAAACAATTTTATTCTGTCAGTATAAATTTTTTTTTAATTTAAAAGTTCAAACCTTTATTTTTATTCTTAACTGTTTTTAGTGCAAGTGTCTTAGGTCTGTTGCTGTTTTTTTTTTTTTTAATATGTATGATTACTTTTTTGTTGTTGTTTAAAGGTTTTATTTATTTGAGAGAGTGAGTGAGCACACCACCGAGCTAACCCAAGCCCACCAGCCTGGAGGGGCAGAGGGAGAAGCAGGCTTCCTGCTGAGCAGGGAGCTGCCCCTCATGGGGCTGGATCCTGGGACTCTAGGATCTTGACCCAAGCTGAAGGCAGACGCTGAACCCAGTGAACCACTCAGGCGCCCTAATATAACATGATTTCTTGCTCTAGGATTCAGACGAAGGCAATTTCACTTTTCAACTGAAGAAAATATTTTGTTTTACTTAAAGAATCGTAAATTTCATTAATTTATTTTTAGAGCTGTTGCTTTTAAGTATTTGGCAAACAGGTGTGGAGAGTGGCGGGCCTACGTCTTCATTTTCTGGAACTCCTTCAGCCTGAGAGAGGAAAGATCCGTCAGCCTGAAAACCTTCTTAAATAGTAGATGGTGTCTTATGGTGGAGATGGGAGGGGGGATGTGCCACCTTTGAAATCGGTCTCATAGAGCAAATAGACAGAAACAACACTTTCCAGCAAGGTCCCAGCAAGCTAGCAAAGGCGGAGGCCGGTCCAGCCAGGTGGCTGCCGTGGGTTGGGAGCACAGGGGGAAGCGGCAGGCGAGGATGATGCCTTCGGGATAGGACTCACATTCTAATTTCTGAAACCACCAAGCAGGTTAGTGGACATTCCAGAGAGGAATGTCTGACACCTGAGATCTTGGTCTTCCTTTTGTGGTCCTTTTATGAAGACATTGTGTGGCATTTGTCCCTGGTGGGGACTGGCTCTTAGTTAGGCTGGATTCTGGCATGTGCTGATTGGGAAGACTTTTTCTTTTTTTTTCTTTTTTTTTTTTTAAAGATTTTATTTATTTATTTGTCAGAGAGAGAGAGGAGCGAGAGTGAGCACAAGCAGACAGAGTGGTAGGCAGAGGGAGAAGCAGGCTCCCGGCTGAGCAAGGAGCCCGATGCGGGACTCGATCCCAGGACTCTGGGATCATGACCTGAGCCGAAGGCAGCCGCTTAACCAGCTGAGCCACCCAGGTGTCCC
>NW_026749775.1:0-1727 GCF_022355385.1 Mustela nigripes
GAGATAACGTCCTAAGGCAATGGCTGGTCCTATGTGCTCCGTGTGCATCCAGCTGTCAGGGTGGGGCCCGGAGGTCCTGGCTCAGGCTGTCGCAGATAGGGCATTAGTGCCCAGGTCAGTCTATATATTTGGGGTACAGTCAATTGGCGTGCAGGTTGATCCTCTTTTAGGGTTTCTGGGTAGCCCCAGAGGGCAACGTTCTTCTTCTGGAGGGCAGACAGAGTGCTGCATTATACTTCTGGATTGCCAAACTGGAGGGCTTGTGGCCCAGTAGTCTGAGGACGGAAGTCTGAGAACCCAAGCTATGCCTAGGTTTCTGGGTGAGACCTGAATCGAGATCTCTTGCATCTGAAGTCAGGGCGAGGATCAGACGATCGCTCAGGTTGGACATTCTGTCCCTGATGGCCCCTTCTTGAAGAGGGGGGTGGATAACGAGGCCAAGGGGTTTTTCCCACGATGGGAGTTGTGAGAAGCTCCCAACTGCAAAGAATCTTCTGCAGGAAAATTGAGACCTGTTGGTTGGGTCCAGGACAACGATTCCGAGCAGGGTTCTAAGGAGGGATGACTGGGTAGCCCACCTCGCATTCCAATTGTCTCCAAGCCTCAAGACAGGTTAGATCTGCTGGATCTGGGGGAGCAACCGAGGAGGCTGAGTTGAAATGGACTCTCCCGTGGATGTGACCTAATATGGTTTTGTGTCTATAGAGACCTTGGAATGAAGCGGTGGCACTGGGGCCCTGAAGGGTTCTCCTAAAGAGAGGCTTTCACACAGCTCCATCGTGCAAGTTTCCCATGTGTAGATGAGATTTGTTCTGATGGGTGAATCAAGAAACAGCCATATGCTGTTATTGAAAACCAGGCCTCTGAGGAGAGATGGCTGGAAACCAATTCAATGGATCCGGTAGGTGCCTAGGGGCCTGTTCGCTCCTTTTTACCTCTGGGGACATCAGTCTACGGGTCTGAGGGCCGGTAGGTGCTCAGATGTGCCTTGATTGCCCCTGATGGTCCGGGGAAGCCACAAATATTGGGAAGGCCTCAGGGACTTTGGAGGTTTATCCTATTAGTAGGATTGTGGCCATTGGAATGGCACATACAATTCCCTTGGAGAAGGCAAGCACAGTCGTCAGGTTTGGCTCCGGGACTGAGACTGTAGGGTGTGTAGGTCAGGGCTGTTTGGACAGTTGTCTGAAAACACAAACTCGGCTTATGTTTCGGGTCATAGGTATGGCAGGACTGATCTACACACCATGAGGAGAACATTTCGGAAAATGAAAAAAGGGCGAGTGTGAGGCTCCTGCTCAAGTTTTTGTCTCTGGATATCGTGTTACTCATGGTCGTGAAATTTCCGGGTGACTTCATGGGAAATGGACGAGTCTTAATCTCTGGGGGTTAGGCCCTATCCAAAGAGTTTGGGGTCATTCAGTGGGAAGGAAGAAGTCCGATGTTCTGTTGTTGTTGTGTGTTTTTTTTTTGTTTTTCAACCTCAGGTGTCCCACCAAATGAGGGATTCCAGAGGAGAGCCCTGGGGAGGGGCGACTGGACAACCAGAAATCTGTTTAAAAATTGGTGCCTAGGGACATGTCAAGCCCATTATGACATCTAATGGTCCAGCCACTAATAATAATGCAGACATTATGCATTATGCAGATCCTCGCCCTGAATTCAGATGCACGAGATCTCGATTCACTTCTGTAGATTGTGCCTGCCATATCCTCACCCAGAAACTT
>NW_026749776.1:0-1727 GCF_022355385.1 Mustela nigripes
AAAAAAAAAAAAAAAAACGAAACTGGATGACCAGGGGTACCTGGCTGGCTCAGTTCATACAGCATGCAACTCTTGATATCAGGATTGTGAGTTTAAGCCCCGTGTTGGGTGTGGAGCCTACTTTAAAAAAATCTTTAAAGGGGCGCCTGGGTGGCTCAGTGGGTTAAGCCGCTGCCTTCGGCTCAGGTCATGATCTCAGGGTCCTGGGATCGAGTCCCGCATCGGGCTCTCTGCTCAGCAGGGAG
Organism: Mustela nigripes; assembly: GCF_022355385.1. NCBI lineage: Eukaryota > Metazoa > Chordata > Mammalia > Carnivora > Mustelidae > Mustela > Mustela nigripes. Next base: position 246 of record NW_026749776.1, read on the forward strand.
CCTGCTTCCTTCTCTCTCTCTCTCTCTGCCTGCCTCTCGGTGTACTTGTAATTTCTCTCTGTCAAATAAATAAATAAAATCTTTAAAAAAAAAAAAAAAAACTTTAAATAAAAAAAATAAAAATGAATAAAAAATAAAAAGTTGCCGGGACTCCTGGGTGGCTCAGTTGGTTAAGCAGCTGCCTTCGGCTCAGGTCATGATCCCAGTGTCTTGGGATGGAGTCCCACATTGGGCTCCTTGCTCGGCAGGGGGCCTGCTTCTCCCTCTGCCTCTGCCTGCCATTCTGTCTGCCTGTGCTCGCTCTCTCTCCCTTTCTCTCTGACAAACAAATAAATAAAATCTTTTAATAAATAAATAAATAAATAGATAATAAAAATTTAAAGTTGCCAAGACTATACAATAGTCAAAGAATAGACTTTTTACCAAAGAGGGATGGGACAACTGTACAAGAACATGTTAAAAATGAAGCTGGACTCTTTACACCTCATGCCATATACAAAAATAAACTCAAAATGAACCCAAAACCTCAGAGTATAAGGGTGAAGAAACCAACACTCTTAGAAGAAAATACAGGTGCAAATACTTAGGACCTTGGACTGAGCAATGAATTTTTAGATAGGATACCAAAAGCATAAGCCATAAAAGAAACAATAATTGGGCTTCATCAAAATTAACTTTTTGAGTCAAAAAACACTATCAGCAAAGTGAAAAGAGAATTCGTAGAATGAAAGAAAATAACTGCCAAGCCAGTAACTGATCAGGAACTTATACCTAAAATATTTAAAGAAAACAGACATGGAGACATAATGTATAGCATATGGAATATAGTCAGCAGTAGTATAAAAACTTTGTATGGTGACAGAGGGTTACCAGATTTACCATGGTGATCATTTTGTAACATATGCAATTAATCACTGTGTTGTAAACCTAATGTCAATTATATGTCAATTAAAAAAAAAAACTCTGGCACCTGAGTGGCTCAATCAGTTAAGCAACTGATTCTTGATTTCGGCTCAGGTCATAACGGGGTCATGGGATGGATCTCAGCAACCAGGTCTGCACCCAGCATGGAATCTGCTTGAGATTTTCTCTCTCCCTCTGCTCATCCCCCTGCTCACACTCTAAATAAAGAACAAAATCTTAGGGCCCCTCCTACAACTCAGTGACAGAGGACAACCTAATAAAGAAATGGGCAAAGGGGCGCGTGGGTGGCCCAGTGGGTTAAAGCCTCTGCCTTCAGCTCAGGTCATAATCTTAGGGTCCTGGGATTGAGACCCGAAATCAGGCTCTCTGCTCAGCAGGGAGCCTGCTTCCTCCTCTCTCTGCCTGCCTCTCTGCCTACTTGTGATCTCTGTCAAAAAAATAAATAAATTTTTTTTTTTTTTTAAAGATTTTATTTATTTATTTGACAGAGAGAGATTACAAGTAGGCAGAGAGGCAGGCAGAGAGAGAGGTGAGGAAGCAGGCTCCCTGCTGAGCAGA
>NW_026749777.1:0-1727 GCF_022355385.1 Mustela nigripes
GAACCTGAACCCAAATTCAAACCCTTCACCACACTTTGCTTATGCACCTGCCATTGATGGATATTTGCAGTTTCTACCTTTTGATTCTTGTGAACATTGTTTGGGTTGAGGGCTAGGGTTAGGGTCTTGGATTAGGGTAGGGTCCAGGCTTGAGACCAAGTTGAGGTAAGAGTGTGGGTCTGCATCAGGGCCATGTTCAGTGCCACTGTTTGGGTCAAGGACTGTTTAATTCCACATTGTTTCCAATTCATTGTTCCTTAGATATTTTGGGGGAAGTTGGGGGATATTGGGCTCCATGCAGCTCGAATTTCCGGAATGAAATGGCGTCAGCTGGACCCCGGGAGGGAGCAGGACCTTCCACTGAAGGGTGAGCTCCCACAGTCCTGCACTGCCTTCCACCGCCTGCAGAGGGCTCCAGACCTCAGCTCCCGCCCTGAGCCCAGGCTGCGCAGCCACAGCTGGGACCGGAGCCCTGACTCTTCAGGACCCACTGTGGAGACTTCCGGAGAATGTGGGGCGGCTCCCACCCTGACAGGACAAGCTGAGAAGGGTGTGGCTCTGCATCCACACTGACCGGACCCATTGTGGAGGACGCGCCCACACTGACAGCAGTCCAACCTCCTAAGGACCAGATTCTGGAGGAGGTGAGAAGAAGCCGCCTGAGTGGACTGTCAAGGGGTTCGTGGTCTCAGGACCCCACAGAGGAAGGGCGCCCTGTGTAGACACTGGGGCTTCCGTCGTTTTGTGTGAGGAGATGTGGCCTCCTGCTGTGCTGTGTGTGGGGCTGTGGGGTCCCCCCTTTCTGGGCTCGGGTGCTCCTCGGTCCTCGTCTGTGTTTGTGTGCTCGCGGATTCGGTTCCTGGGGTTCCTCAGATGGTCTGCAGTCAGGGAGCGTCCGCCTGCCTCGGTGCTTGTGCTCCCCCCACCTCAGCCCTGCGCGGTCCTTCCTGTGTCCACACCCACTCCGGGCTGGCGCCGAGTCCGGAAGTTCAGGAGCCACAGTGATGACTCTGTAGACGGTTTTGGGGGGAGTATGTATTTTCCCAGTGTAGGTTCTTCCCTGAGCACAGTGCCTCCCCATCTCCGTGTGTCCCCCTTCCTGTCTATCGTCATTGTTGTAGGGCTGTCAGAGGACAGGTCTGTCACCTTCTTGGTTCAGGGGCCTCCCGGGTATCTTGCTCTCTTGGATGCAGGTGTAAATGAGATTGTTCTCCATAGTCTCTGATGGTTCCTTCCGAGCACGTAGGAGTGCCACTAATTTGTGCATATTGATTTTGTTCCTTGCAAGTTCTTGAATTTATTAGTTCGATTTGCCTTAAACTCAATCTGCCAGTTATTTGATCAGCAGCATGGGTTTATTTGGGAAGAGCAGAGAATGGCAGTCTGGGCTGAGCAAGCTACGGTCCCATCACAGGCAAGTGCGAGAAACAAGGGAGAGGAACATTATTTCATGGAGGAGGAAGAAGTTGGGAGGGGTTCTTGGAAGGAAAGTCCCCTGGAGAAAGGCAGGGTGATGGAGAATTCTCACCAGCTGAGCTGCAAAGCTCCTACAAAAAGTCAGGAGATGATCGGGGTGCCTGGGTGGCTCAGTGGGTTAAGCCGCTGCCTTCGGCTCAGGTCATGATCCCAGAGTCCTGGGATCGAGCCCCGCATCGGGCTCTCTGCTCAGCAGGGAGCCTGCTTCCTCCCCTCTCTCTGCCTGCCTCTCTGCCTGCTTGTCATCTCTC
>NW_026749778.1:0-1727 GCF_022355385.1 Mustela nigripes
ATTAGATGTCATAATGGGCTTGACATGTCCCTAGGGCCCAATTTTTAACCAGATTTCTGGTTGTCCAGTCACCCCTCCCCAGGGCTCTACTCTGGAATCCCTCATTTAGTGGGACACCTTAGGTTGAGAAACAGAACAAAGAAACCAACAACAACAGAACAACGGACTTCTTCATTCTAAAGAGTGACCCCAAATTCTTTGGATGGGGCCACACCCCCAGAGAGTAAGACTCGTCCATTTCCCATGAAGTCACCCGGAAATTTCACGACCATGAGTGACACGGTATCCAGAGACCAAAACTTGAGCAAGAGCCTCACACTTGCCCTTGTGTCATATCCCGAAGAGTTCTCCTCATGGTCTGTAGATCAGTCCTGCCATACCAATGACCCGAAACATAAGCCGGGTTTGTGTTTTCAGACAACTGCCCAAAGCCCTGGCCTACACACCCTACAGGCTAAGGCCCTTTGATACAAACCTGACGACTGTGCTTGCCGTAAACAAGGGAATTGTATGTGCCCATTCCAATGGCCACAACCCTACTAAGAGGATCAACCTCCAAAGTCCCTGAGGCCATCCCAATATTTGTGGCTTCCCAGGACAAACAGGGGCAATCTGGGCCCATCTGAGCACCTACCGGCACTCAGACCCGTAGACTGATATCCCCAGAGGTAAAAAGGAACGAACAGGCCCCTAGGCACATATCCGATCCATTGCTTTGGTTTCCAGGCATCTCTCCTCAGAGGAATGGATTTCAATAACAGTATATGGCTGTTTCTTGACTCGCCCATCAGAACAAATCTCATCTACACATGGGAAACTTGCACGATGGAGCTGTGTGAAAGCCTCTCTTTAGGAGAACCCTTCAGGGTCCCAGTGCCACCGCTTCATTCCAAGGTCTCCATAGACATATTATCATATTAGGACACATCCAAGGGAGAGTCCATTTCAACTCAGCCTCCTCGGTTGCTCCCCCAGATCTAGCAGATCTAACCTGTCTGTTTGCTTGCAGACAATTGGAATGCGAGGTTGGCTACCCAGACTTCCATCCTTAGAACCCTGCTCGGAATCGTTTTCCTGGAGCCAACCAACAGGTCTCAATTGTCCTGCAGAAGAATCTTTGCAGTTGGGAGCTTCTCACAACTCCCATCGTGGGAAAACCCGCATGGCCTCGTGATCCACGCACCCCTTCAAGAAGGGGCCTCAGGGAAAGAATGTCCAACCTGAGCGATCGTCTGATCCTCGCCCTGACTTAAGATGCACGGATCTAGATTCCGGTCTCACCCAGAAACCGAGGCCTAGCTTCGGTTCTCAGACTTCCGTCCTCAGACTACTGACTCACAAGCCCTCCAGTTTGACAATCCAGAACTACAGTGCAGCACTCTGCCTGCCCTCCAGAAGAAAAACATTGCCGTCTGGGGCTACCCAAAAACCCCAAATGAGATTCAACCTGCACGCCATTCGGCTGTACCCCAAATATATAGGCTGACCTGGGCACTAATGCCCTTTCTGAGACAGCCTGAGTTTGGACCTCCTGGCACCACCCAGACAGCTGGCTGCACACTGAGCTCATATGACCTACCATGGCCTTAGGACTTCATCTCTTCTCAATCTCGGGTTTCAGGCTTCAGAAACTAGACATTATCTCCAATCACGGCCCGGTTTGAAAATGATGCAGAAATCAGAACGCTTTCCCCATGGCAAGAAACCTTGTGGTTGGCATGTTGTCC
>NW_026749779.1:0-1727 GCF_022355385.1 Mustela nigripes
TGCACCCAGCCGGCACTCACTCGTCGGTGGCAAGTTTTCCTTGTGGTCCTGTGCTCAGTGAGAGCAGTCGGGGTTAGATATTGACAAGGCATCTTTGGCTCCTGCCTGTGCCTGCATGCTGCTGGGCTGCATGGAGTAAGGACTGGAATGGCTGGTCAGCTGACTCTGTTCTTTGACCGCCTCGGATGCCTCTGTTCTGAAGACCAGATGGCGAGGGTGGGCAGAGTATTAGGCTCATTCTTGTGAGGCCTTTATCAGAGCATACTCAGGGAATATTGACTGAAGGCCCAGTTGCAAAACAGGAGCTTCCACAGAGAGTAATCCACCTCAGCTTGCCCTGAACGACTGCTATCTCCAGTCACTGGCTTGAAAGTCAGGGAGCACCCGAATGCCAGATGCAGTTTCGGCGCTTTCTCAAGGAGAAACGGGTGCCTTTGTCTGAACAACTCTCTGGGGTATTCAGTGCAGATTTCCCGTCGTCAGAATGCAAAATTGAGTCTTAGTCCTCAGCAAGTCAACTCTTTGGGAGCCTGGGCTCGTGCTTCTATTCAAACATCCCTCTTTTTTTTGGAAATGCAGGTTTGGAGAGTGCGCACGCCTTGGGGGAGGCCAGAGGGAAAGAATCTTCGCGGAGACTGCCCCACATAGCAGGGAGCAGCACAAGGATTTTCCATAGCACCGCCCATGAGAACATGACCTTCGATGCAACCAAGAGTCAGATACTGACCGCACAGAGCCCACCACATGTCGCTATCTTTTTCTCTTTTTCTGAAAGTAGAGTTGTCCTCCGAATCATTCCGTGTCTGTGCCAAAGAGCCATATTCTGCCCTGAAAGAAGAGACACCCGCAACTTCCCCGGACTGTGTATATGTTGCCGTGCAGGGCTCCTCCCAGTGGGGTAGGACCCCTGTCACATGCGGAAATGTCAGGTGTCTGAATCACCCATTCACCACACCAAGAAATAGGCAGGACACACACAGGACACACAAAACGTCCCAAAACGCCATACATGCATACCTCGAAGGAATTCGAGAAAGGGAACACACAACACCCTAAAGAGTCACACTACACCTACAACACCAACACTGCTAAGGCAACTAGAGAGTATAACCAACTTCATACCACAGCCACATATAGATTGTGAGAACCAATGAACACCACACACAGCACTCAGAGAACACACACACATACACACAGACCGGAAGGACTGCAGATACAGGCAACTCCTCCCTCGCTAGCACATGACAATTCCAACATACACCATCCCTACAGCACCGACATAAACCTCATGGGGTCCAAACTATGCCCAGAAAATCACCACACACACCCCACTCTGAAACCATGTGTAGAAAACACAGACAACCAAATCCCTCCACTCACCGTTATCCCTTCTTGCACATCCCGTCATAAATCACATACCAATGACACAGACAACCTAGGGAACACACACACACAAACACACCTACCCATATATTAAGACCACACACACAACACTGTCTATGCTCCACACTCATTACACCTATTCCACCCAGAACACCTATCTCCTGCCCTTGCCACCCATACAAAACACAAACACACCACCACACAACCAAGACACGCCACTCCACTGTGAGCAGTCAAGTCACCTACTCCTCTCACACTCACTCCACAGGCAACAAAGGAATCACGGCTCTTTCAGCACCCACAATCCGTGCATCCACTCACTACCTACCACAACTCTACTCCTC
>NW_026749780.1:0-1727 GCF_022355385.1 Mustela nigripes
TACTGAATGTATTCTTGGTAGGTAATAGTTCACTTTCTCATTTCGGTTGGCTTCTCACTTGGATTCTATCTGCCTTTCACCGACATGGTATTTTCTTGGGGTTGTTTCATGGGTACGATTCCTCGCTTCCTTCCCATCTTTTGCTTGTCTTATCTTTGTGTGTGTTCATGTGTGTGTGCATGTGCATGTGTTCATGTGTGTGCTGTCTGTGTTTCACATCAGACTTATTATTAAAACACGAGACAATGGCATTCGTTCTCTTATGGGTCACAATTCATTTGGACATGCCTTGAAAACTCACAATCCATTATTTTCAAAATCCCCTGAAAGGAATGTCGTCGATTGTCCTCTTCAAGAAACAGGTGTCCTCACAAAACTGCCTTCCAACAAACACCTCCATTTGAATTCCTCCTTAGAGTCATACTGTCTGTCCCAATACCCTTGCTTTTTCGGATGTTTCTAGACTGCCATGAGTTAGTGAAATCGTCTGTTTGTTATCTTTCTGAGAAAGACGATGTGACAAAGCCCAATGCTCTCCACAATACTGCCATAAGAGACAAGTGGAAGAATTCCTTTTTGCTTCTGTCTCAGTACGAATTGTGGTGACATGGAGGACAGCGAGTTGGTAGTAGTGTCTAAAAAACTCATGCTTGTCTTCAGCCATGAAGGCAACAGAAAGGTGACCACAACAACTGCAGTGGGGTGGAAATTCACCTGAAGCCTACGAGGAAAACTCTACAGTGAAAGAGAACGGAAGTTGCAAATATGATGGGAGAAGGTTGGAGACATGGCTCAGGGGATATTTGGTTGTTTTGTTGATCAGAGGCCCGGAGCTCATGCAGAGGACCAAGGCACAGGAGAGCATGGCACACTGGGAAAGCACAAGGAACCTGCTTCCCAGTGCCATGGACTGTTACTTGCAGAGGGTCTGGAGGACATGAGTACTTGACAAAACAAGTGTTGAGGGCTGACGTTTTCATATCAGGGGGCTTGGAGACATCGACTTGAAAGAACACCAATTTTTCCTGCAAAGGACACCAACAAGCAATCAGGAGCAGACAGCCTGGAGACAATGGTCAGAGACAATTCCAAGAGATGCAGTGGGAAGATGGTGAGTCGTGGGAGTGCATCCATGAAAGGCAGTGTTCGTGGAGATGTCTCAATGTGGACGTAATAAAATTTGGGCTCTCGCAACAAGAGCATCAAGACAGAGTTACTGGCTACGACAGGTAGGTGAGGACCTAGGCTGCCTAGCCAGCCAACACGAAATCCCAACCGTGGAACACTTGGAGGACTGCCTTCTTCGGTCCGAGGTGCTAGTCCAAGGAGAACAGATTCTCCCATAGGGGACGAGAAGAAAGCTTTGACCACATGTTCTCTTCTGAACACAGCGTTCTGCAGGCCTGTGTTCTCCTGAGTTGGTGGAATTTCTCCTTTCACAGGCACACCAGAGCCCACCAAGGTAAACCTCAGAATATTCAGCCCGGACCCTAAAACACCCAAAGGTAGGAAAGGAGAGGCACTGCAAATGACTGGCCTCAAGGACATCTTCATCCACATCACAAAGAGCAGATGGCATTCAAGCCACATACACACTCACACACACACACACACACACAATCACATACCTTTATGCCAGCCCTGGGTCACTCCCGGATCTCTTTTTCCTAAAGAAATGACCCTCAGGTGATAAAACAGAATGAGTTTAACGTATACAGAGAGGTGAC
>NW_026749781.1:0-1727 GCF_022355385.1 Mustela nigripes
TGTGATATCAATTTCCAAATAAATTATTTAAAATGTTTATTTTTTATACTAAACTTCTATGAAAAACATTGATATATGTATTATGGCATATTGTTCCCCTTTCAACTTATATTTTAAAATGTGAATGTGCCTTGGCAAATATATATTGTTTCTTTTTATGTTTATGTAGATTCTTCATAATTTTCTCAAGTTCATTGGCTTATGGTTTATATTTTTTAAATAATTTTCCTACTGCCAATTAATAGATTTTTTCCATTACATTGTCTAAGTTGCTATTACCATTATAAGTAAAAAGCATCTGGAAATCTATATCCCTGTCCAGTTTCCTCAAATCACTCTTTATTTTCAGGATCTAGTTGGATTTTCTTACAGGTTCCAGGTGGACAAGCTTTTGAACTGGTGCCTATTATTATTTCTGTTTCTGGCTTCCTGCATTTACCAGCTTAGGGATCATTTTTAACAATGATGATGAAATGAGGCATCATATTCTTATTCTCAGCTTCGTTAAATATGATATTAGTGTAACATGTCCTACAAGATAATAATAGATACATGTAAAATAATTTCATTGACCAAAAAAGTGGTGGAAAGTGTAAATAAAACACAGTGGCAACCAACTAGTCATTTCAAGTTGAGCTATTTTTTCCCCCTTTATCTCCCTGTCTCTTTAATTTCCTGTAGCACATTCCTACAAAATATTTTAAGGTATTTTATATGCACATACATAGAGATCATCATGGAGTGTAAATCTAATAATTCCTTGTCAGTTTTAAATATTTTCAGTATTGTTCATTCCTATGTCAGTTGTCTATTAAGTTTATCTCCAAACTGTACTTAATTGCAAGGAAATATTTAATTTTAATATAAATTAATTAATCACTTTAATAAATATTTTTACCTTATGGATTAATCTTTGATGCTTATTTCTAATTTTTTTAACTTTTAAAATTTTATTTATTGAGAGAGAGAACAAGCGCAAGCAGGGGAAGCTGCAGAGAGAGTGGAAAAAGAAGAAGCAGGTTCCCCACCAAGCAGGGAGTCAAGCTCAGTCTCAGGGCCTTGGGATCATGATCTGAGGTGAAGGCAGAGGCTTAGCTGACTGAGCCACTGAGTCTAATTGTTATCTTTGATATTTAAGGAAATACTTTATCATCTCTAATTGATCCCCTATGTCACAAATACAGGTTTCTCTACGGTGCTATTAATTTTATGGTCTTAAACTTAGACTCTTTTTCTAGAAGCATTTTTAATCAGTCTCTTAGGTCTATAATTCAGTTTTTATACATTTCATTTAGTATTTTATTTTATCTTCATCATCTCTGAGGATTCCTGACCAGTACTCATTGGTCAAATCTTTCTTATTAACCTATTCCAAAAATTTGTTTGTTTCTATAATATTTTGTTATTACTGCTGTCGTTCGTAGGTTTTGCCTTTATATTCCTTTTGTTTTGTTTTGTTGTTTTATGGTTTGGTGTTTTTGTTGTATTGTTTTGTTTTTCTTTTGAATTAATACAATTAAACCTTTAGATTTCCTTCATACCTTTAATTATTGTCACTTATTTTCACAAATGATATTACCATAGTACAGTAATTCTAAATATTTCTGAATTAGCTGTATTATTTCTTTTTAGGTATAAAGTTAACTTCCAGTTACATGGACTTAATATTTTGGTCATTATATTCTAGTTTTATTGCCTTATCATTGGAAAATATAGCCTGATACTTA
>NW_026749782.1:0-1726 GCF_022355385.1 Mustela nigripes
AACACACATACACACAAACTGTTGGTCTTGTGTCTTTTCACAAGTAATGACAGTTATCAGAAATTTTATCTTTAAATGGGGAAAACAGCAACTGAAAATGTATTTCATTTTATTCATCACAGAATATGGTGTTTTTGTTCATTTCACACCATTTTTGTTAAGTTTCATTTAAATTAATGAAATCTGAGAAAAAATGTTAATATTCCTGAGGGTATGGACATTCTATACAAATGAACCCAGCTAAGTGGGCTTCTGGACAGGGTCTGATCTATTTATAAAATTAGCTGGAGCTAAGTGGTTTGTTCCAGAACAAGACAACGCCTTCCCTCCGTTGCATTTGCTTGCTACAGCCTAAGTTCACTTGTCTCCTTAAATTTTGTCCAGAGTGTGTTAAAGCAGTCATAGGGGACCTGGGTGGTTTTGTCGTCTGCCTTCTCATAACAATGCCCCAGTTTTCTCCTGGAGAATCAACGTTCCCGCTTTCAGTCCATGCAGTTAGCCGGCGGCAACTTCACCCTGGCTCCTGACTCTAGCAGTTGGCATGTCACCCACTAATGGCCTTTGAGAACATCACTGAGTGAGCCGTGAGTTTAGTCGATGCACGAGACCTTTGCTGGGTCGGTGAGGAGGTGGGTCTCTGAATAACTAGCCTGAGATCCACTTGTGTGTGGTGGAACAAATGAGCAGAGTGATGTGTTGGTCAGAGTGCCTATCCTAGAGAGCCCTGAATGCCAGACAAAAGCATTTGAGACTATTTTTTTCAGGCAACAGGAAGCCAGGAAGCTAGTTTTGAAAAGCAGCACATGAAAATTGGTGTTTTTGGAGGATTAGTCGGGCAGCTGTGTGTAGGATAGGGTGGAGGGAGGAGAGAACGCAATCCCTGAGTGCATTTAATCTTTATGATGCACTGTAATTTATTATGAAGTTGAATTTGCATTCTTATCCAAAGGTGAGGGAAACTCCTGTCCAAAACTGTAAATGATTTTTGGTTGCCTTTTTTTAAAAGATTGTATTAATTTGTATGACACAGAGAGAGATCACAAGCAGGCAGAGAGGCAGGCAGAAAGAGAGAGAGAGAGAAGCAGGCTCCCAGCTGAGCAGAAAGACTGATGCAGGGCTCGATCCCAGGACCCTGAGATCATGACCTGAGCCAAAGGCAGAGGCTTAACCCACTGAGGCACCCTGATGCCCCTGGTTGCCTTTTTAAGCATTCCTTGTCTCACATGAAGTGATTACAAATTTGCAGATGTGCATTAAAATGATGGATTCCAAAATGTTAACATAGGAATTAAAAAACTTATTAAGTAAAATATTATCATTTTTGTTGATTTGAAGCCTATTTGACAAGGGACATAGCATTATGGTGCATATATGTAAACATGAATAATAATTATTTTCTTTTCTTTTCTTTTTCTTTTTTTTATTATAATTTTTTATTTTTTATAAACATATATTTTTATCCCAAGGGCTACATGTCTGTGAGTCACCAGGTTTACACACTTCATAGCACTCACCAAAGCACATACACTCCCCAATGTCCATAACCCCACCCCTTCTCCCAAACTCCCTCCCCCCAGCAACCCTCAGTTTGTTTTGTGAGATTAAGAGTCACTTATGGTTTGTCTCCCTCCCAATCCCATCTTGTTTCATTGATTCTTCTCCTACCCACTTAAGCCCCCCTGTGCATCACCACTTCCTCATATCAGGGAGATCATATGATAGTTGT
>NW_026749783.1:0-1726 GCF_022355385.1 Mustela nigripes
CGCGCCGCCGCCCCGCCCCCGCGCCGCCGCCCTCGGGTCCGCCACTCCGCACACCGCCCACCCGCGGCTCCCGCGCGCGCCTCCCTCCCTCCTCAGACGCCGGGCAGGGGTTGAGTGAGGTGAGGCGCATCCGCGTGCGCGTCCGCGTCCCCATTCACGTGCGCGTTCATGTTGGAGGGCGAGGGGCGGGGGCGGGGGTCTTGTGGCTCCCGCCGCGCGCGCGGTGCCTCGGGCCCACTGCGCAGGCGCCCCGCAATCCCAGGCTGGAAATCTCTTTCCCCTGGGAGTTCAATTCCCGCGTTGTGACTGGGGCCAAGATCGCTTCCACGTGGGCCTTTGAGTTGAAGTTGGCTGTGGCGTGGCCAGACCTTTCTCCTCATCCTTCCTGGCGGTTGCCTGAAACGCATACACTTATTTTACAGGCCATCAGGCCAAGGGCATCATCATTGTCCAGAAGGAATGCTACCGCCTTACGGTTTAGGAAAAATGACCCTCGCTGTTCTTGGCAAAACAGTACCTACTCTTTGCTGAGTCATATCCATACCCTTTGAGTTCTTCAACAGGTTTGTCCACCTAAAAGGTAAAACAGCCGGTTAGGGTTTATCAGCAAAATGGGTTTATTTGGGTGTAGCAGAGGAATTGCAATTGGGAACAGGCAAACTGTAGCACCTCAGAGGCCCGTCTGGAGCTCAGACACGAGGACCTTTCTTCTCTAGGGAAAAGGAGGCAGTTGGGAGGGGCTGCCGGGAAGGGAAAGTCCATTGCAGAAAAGCCACAGTTGCAGGTGCTGACGTTTTCCTCATTGGCCCCGTTGTGGTATTTCCTATTGGCTGGGCTTGTTGCTGGGCGAGGAGACATTCATCCTTCCTCCTGCTGGAGTAGGAAAGGAAGCTGCTTCCTGCGGGGAATGCCAGGAACTGTTTATCCTTGTTGGGGTGTGCAGCTGACCGCAGTGGTAGGGCGTGAGAGGTTCCCCCTGCTAGCCACCTGACTCCATTTTAAATGAGGTTTCCTTGATTCAGGGTGGCAGGTTCTTGGCTTTGCTGGGCATGTTGGCACAGCCCATAACTTAACACTTTTCTTGAACAGGTCCTATTGCCCTCTTACCTAACCTCTGTTCCTCAGGTTCCTGACAGTAAACTTCTTGCCTACTTGTTTCAGCCCTGGCCCTTGGAGTCCTAGTCCCCTAACAGCTGCAGAAGCACCCCAAGTTACCTTTTAGGAAGTCCCAACACTCTTCACCCTCTTTCACTTTCACCCTTCTCTCTCTTTCTCACTGATAGGTACAGCTTCGGGTTTTGGAAAACATGCCTACAGAAATCCCTTCATGTTTTTCAGTTTGATGTTTACGGAGGCTCTTGGTGTGGGATTCCACACCAAGCAAGGCTGCTTGGTGCTCTTTCACCACCTCTCTGTTGGGTCATGCTGTCCTCTTGGCCAAGATGTGGACCATCATAACCAAAAAGTTAACAACCAAAAGCCCTCCCTCACCTTTTCATTTGTTCTTACTGTTTCCCTGCTCTAACTGTAGCCTTATGGAGAAGACGTCTGATGTCCCCTAACTTTTTCCATACTGCAGCTTAGGCATCTGTGTCTCTCTCTTCCTCACAGACCCTCTGCTGGCATCAAGCGACCAGGATCACGAAAACTCCCTTTTCCAGTGAAATAATCTCTCATCAAAGGGAAGGGGAATCTGAAGTGTAAGTGCAAAGGACTTTTTTTTTTT
>NW_026749784.1:0-860 GCF_022355385.1 Mustela nigripes
ATCCAGCCACTGAGAGGCCTTACCTGAGGACTGCGCTCAGGCTGAGGGTCACACATGTGTTTGTGACCAATGTGGCCCGCAAGCATGGGCGGGGCTAATGGGCCACACGGGTTTCAAGTACATTGAACCTTGGACAACATGCCAACCACAAGGTTTCTTGCCATGGTGAAAGAGTTCTGATTTCTGCATCATTTTCAAACCCGGGCCGTGATTGGAGATAAGGTCTAGGTTCTGAAGCCTGAAAACCGAGATTGAGAAGAGACGATGACCTAAGGCCATGGCGGGTCCGTTGTGCTCAGTGTGCGGCCAGCTGTCTGGGTGGGACCAGGAGGTCCAGGCTCAGGCTGTGTCAGAAAGGGCATTAGTGCCCAGGTCAGCCTATATATGTGGAGTACAGCCGAATGGCGTGCAGGTTTACCCTCATTTGGGGATACTGGGTAGGCCCAGAGTGCAATGTTTTTCTTCTGGAGAACAGGCAGAGTGCTGCATTGTAGTTCTGGATTGCCAAACTGGAGGGCTTGTGGGCCAGTAGTCTGAGGATGGAAGTCTGAGAACCCAAGCTAGGCCTAGGATTCTGTGTGAGACCTGAATCGAGATCTCGGGCATCTGAAGTCAGGGCGAGGATCAGATGATCGCTCAGGTTGGACATTCTATCCCTGATGACCCTTCTTGAAGGTGGGTGTGGATCACGAGGCCATGGGGGTTTTCACACGTTCGGAGTTGTGAGAAGCTCCCAACTGCAAAGATTCTTCTGCAGGACAATTGAGTCCTGTTGGTTGGCTCCAGGACAACGATTCCGAGCAGGGTTCTAATGATGGATGACTGGGTAGCCCACCTCACATTCCAATGGTCTCCAAGCA
>NW_026749784.1:960-1726 GCF_022355385.1 Mustela nigripes
TTTGCAGTTGGGAGCTTCTCACAACTGCAAAGATTCTTCTGCAGGACAATTGAGTCCTGTTGGTTGGCTCCAGGACAACGATTCCGAGCAGGGTTCTAATGATGGATGACTGGGTAGCCCACCTCACATTCCAATGGTCTCCAAGCAACAAGACAGGTTAGAACTGCTGGAACTGGGGGAGCAATCGAGGAGGATGAGTTGAAATGGACTCGCCCGTGGATGTGTCCTAATATGATTTTGTGTCTATGGAGACCTTGGACTGAAGCGGTGGCACTGGGGCCCTTAGGGTTCTCTTAAAGAGGGTCTTTCACACAGCTCCATCGTGCAAGTTTCCCATGTGTAGATGAGATTTGTTCTGATGGGTGAGTCAAGAAACAGGCATACGCTGTTCTTGAATTCCAGATGCCTGGAAGCCAAACCAATGGATCCGATAGTTGCCTAGGGGCCTGTTCGTTCCTTTTATCCTCTGGGGTCATCAGTGTACGGACTGAGTGCAGGTAGGTGCTCAGATGGGCCCATATTGCCCCTGTTTGTTCTGGGAAGCCTAAAATATTGGGATGGCCTAGGGACATTGGAGGTTTATCCTCTTAGTAGGGTTGTGGCCATTGGAATGGGCACATACAATTCCCTTGGAGAGGGCAAACACAGTTGTCAGGTTTGACTCCAGGGGCCTGTAGAGTGTGTAGCCTAGGGCTGTTTGGACAGTTGTCTGAAAACACAAACTGGTCTTATGTTTCGGGTCATAGGTATGGCAGGACTGATCTAC
>NW_026749785.1:0-1726 GCF_022355385.1 Mustela nigripes
TATCCCTGATTTCCTCAGGGACTTTTAAAAAACATTGCAGAAATAATGGTCATTTGTTGTTATCTATTTCACAGGGAAAGTCCATTTACTGATATTAACCCCTTATTGGCTATCTACTGTGCTGAAAACAAATTAGAGTAACTCCTTTCCCTCATATTAATTTAGATGAAGAAGTACCATTTGGGGGAAAATTAATTAATTAATTAATTAATGTCTTGCAAGAAGCATTAAAGAGATGTTAAATTTAAATATATGGATGGACCTAGAGGACATTACACTAAGTGAAATAAGTTAGACTGAGAAAGATAAATATCAAATAATCCTATTTCATAAGTTAGATCTAAAAAAATAGGTGAATAAGTAAAAAAAAAAAATAAAAATAAATAGCATCAGACCCATAAATACAGAGAACCCATAGATACAGAAACTGATGGTTGCTAGAGAGGAGTGGAGAGGGAGAATGAGGGGATGGGCAAAATGGATGAGGGGGAGAGGAAGAGATAGGCCTCTAGTTACAGAATAAATGTATCAAGGACATAAAGGCACAGCATAAGGAATATAGTCAATGATATTGTAATAATGATGTAATGGGATAGATGGTAGCTATACTTGTGGTAACAGAGCATAATGTATGAACTTGTCAAATCACCAAGTTCTACACCTAATATAACACTGTATGCCAACCATATTCACATAAAACAAGAAAGAGAGATAGAGGGTAAAAAAATAATTCATGGGTAAAAATAAATAAATAAATAAGTTTAAATATAAGTAATGATAAAATGCTCTATTTTAACTTATAAAGGTACACTCACTTTTGAGTTTGTTGCAGAAAAGTCTGATGTTAAAAAAATCAGAGTATTTAAAACATATTGTAGTATATTGGGTTAAAAATTATATCCAGAGATTTCAGGTTTTTAAGTAATGTCTGTTTGGGAAAAAAATATATATCATTCAAATAAACAAGATAAATATAACACAAGAAAAGTGATTAATTTTAGTTGAGTATTATCACTAGATGTGGTTTGTTGATATCTAGTTAAAAATTACAGGATGGCATTTAATGCCTGAATATAAAATTGGAATTTATGCAAATTTGACTATGTGAAACAATTATTTTAGCTTTTTTATCAGTATTTTAAGTTAGTTGGAAAAATGAAGGGTGCCCAGGTGGCTCAGTGAGTTGAACATCTAACTCTTGTTTTCAGCACAGGTCTTGATCTCAGGGTCATGAGTTCAAGACTTTCATTGAGCTCCACACTGGGTGTAGAACATTCAAGAAAAAAAAAAGTTGGAAACATGAAATTTGGAGATAAGAAGTAACTACTGACCAGTTGATAAAGTTGACCTAGGGTCAATTTGAGAAGTCAAATAATAACAACTGAAAAAAAACAAATACAGCTCTCCATTGGAATCCAATGTTGGAATTTTTACATATGGCATAGTTTATTCTAAAAATGACTTTATTTAAAACAAAGTTAAAATATTATTATATTTGATTTAATATCCTTAAGCCTTATATTTTTCACTTGTAAAAAAAGAATAAGAACATGACATATTTTATAAGATTATGAACCTGTAAAATTTATTAATGAAGTTATTTGCCCACAATGAATTTACAATAAATGTTAGCTACTACTGTATCATAAACTGTAGCAACCAAATTTTCTTTAATCTTCAACAACATAATTTAAATTCTATATGTTATTTCCCATGATATTAAATC
>NW_026749786.1:0-1726 GCF_022355385.1 Mustela nigripes
AAAAAAACGGACTTCTTCCATCCCACAGAATGACCCCATACTCTTTGGACAGAGCCAAACACCCAGAGAGTAAGACTCGCCCATTTCCCATGAAGTCACCCGGATATTTCATGACCATGAATGGAACGATATCCAGAGATAAAAACTTGAGCAAGAGCCTCACACTCGCCCTTTCTTCATATCCCGAAGAGTTCACCTCATGGTCTGTAGATCAGTCCCGCCATACCTATGACAAGAAACATAATCCGAGTTTGTGTTTTCAGACAACTGTCCAAACAGCCCAGGCCTACACACCCTACAGGCTCAGACCCATGAAGCCAACCTGAGGACTGTACTTGCCCTCTCCAAGGGAATTCTGTGTGCCCATTCCAAAGGCCACAACCCTACTAATAGGATAAACCTCCAAAGTCCCTGAGGCCATCCCAATTGTGGTGGCTACCCAGGACAAACAGGAGCAATCTGAGCCCATTTGAGAACCTACCTGCACTCAGACTCGTAGACTGATATCCCCAGAGGTAAAAAGGAACGAACAGTCCCCTAAGCCCTAATCGGATCCATTGCTTTGGTTTCCAGGCATCTTCCTCAGAGGCCTGGATTTCAGTACCAGCATATGGCTGTTTCTTGACTCACCCATCAGAACAAAACTCATCTACATATGGGAAACTTGCACGTGGGAGGTGTGTCAAAGCTTCTTTTTAGGAGAACCCTTCAGGGCCCCAGTGCCACTGCTTCATTCCAAGGTCTCCATAGACACAAAATCATATTAGGACCCATCCACGGGAGAGTCCAATTCAACTCAGCATATTCGGTTGCTCCACGAGATCGGCAGATCTAACTTGTCTTGTTGCTAGGAAACAATTGGAATGCGAGGTGGCCTACCCTGCAATCCATCCTTAGAACCCTGCTCGGAATCATTGGCCTGGAGCCAACCAACAGGTCTCAATTGTCCTGCAAAAGAATCTTTGCAGTTGTGAGCTTCTCACAACTCCCATGGTGGGAAACCCACATGGCCTCGTGATCCCCCCCCTTCATGAAGGGGCCATCAGGGACATAAGGTCTAACCTGAGAAATAGTCTGATCCTCACCTGACTTCAGATGCACGAGATCTCGATTCAGGTCTGTATATTGTGCCTGCCATGTCCTCACCCAGAAAACTAAGCCTAGCTTGTGTCCTCAGTCTTCCGTAATTAGACTAATGGCCCACAAGCCCTCCAGTGTGGCAATCCAGAATTACAATGCTGCACTTAGCTTGCCCTCCAGAAGGAAAACATTGCCCTCTTGCGCTACCCAGAAACCCCAAATGAAGATCAACCTGCACGCCATTTGGCTGTATTCAAAATATATAGGCTAACCTGGGCAATAATGCCCTTTCTGACAGAGCCTGAGCCTGGAACTCCTGGCCCCACCCAGACAGCTTGCCGATCACTGAGCACATAGGACCAGCCATTGCCTTAGGTCGTTATATCTTCCCAACCTCGGTTTTCAGGATTCAGATCCTAGACCTTATCTCCAACCACTGCCCAGGTTTGAAAATGATGCAGATATCAGAACTCCTTCCCAATGGCAAGAACCTTGTGTTTGGCTTGTTGTCCAACGTTCAGTGTAGTGGAAACCTGTTTTTCCGATGAGGCCCCGCCATTGTTCGCGGGCCACATAGGTGGCAAACTCACATTGTGACCATCAGCCTTAGCCCAGTCCTCAGGTAAGGCCTCTCAGTGGCTGGATG
>NW_026749787.1:0-1726 GCF_022355385.1 Mustela nigripes
CCCCCGCTCGTGGCCCGTGTTTTCTGCTCCAGGAGCGCGGGAGCGCACGGGTGGCCAGTCCGGTGGGTCCTGCAGTCCCGACTGGGCCGCAGCTCAGCACCGTGGCGCTGCGCGCCCCTCCTCCCCCAGCCCCTCCACCTCCTCCCAGACTCTCCGCGGCCCCGTACTCCGCAAGCTCACTTCCTGCCTCTGCAATTAGCAAAGCCCTTTCTCCGGCCGCCCCCGCCCCGCCCGCCTCCCTCCTGAGTCCTCCGGGAGCTCACTTCCCGCTTTGGAAATTAGCAAAGCCCCTTCCTTGCGCCGCCCCCGCCCCGCTCCCTCCTGAGGCCCCAGCCCGGGCTGGTGTTCGGGGTGAAGCCCCAGCAGGCTGCGAGCGTTGCCAGCGCCGGCAGCCTCCTAGCCTGGCTCCCTGAGCGGGTGTCCGCGCGCGGCCTGGCTGCTTAAAGATCATCAGTCCTAAAGGCCGGCTGCACTCTTGGGTCAGTTTGCCGGCTTCCTGATTGTGCCCAAAGCCAGGAACCAGCTTCCCCACCACAGGCCTGGGCCCAGATGCCTGCCCGGGATCTGTCTGAGCAGTCTCCTTGTCTCCAGGCAGGGATGGCACTTCGACCTGGATGTTTGCGTTTTTTGTATGTTTTTAGGTTTTTGGTTATTACATGACCTCCAGAGTAGGTGCTCCACAAAGGGAGTGACAACAGGACTCCTGATATATACGCATATGGCCATTCTAGAAAAATAGTTTGGGGTTCTCTGGGAAACGCGGCATTGGTCCTTGCACTATGGTTTAATAGAAAAGGGATTATGCACCAAGTTACTTAAATGAGCATAGGTTGAAATCGTTTACTGAGAGTAAATATTTTTAATAGTTATATTTTAATAAATCTATCATCAATCATAAATCTATTACACGAAGGTTACAGGCAATTTAAATGCAAGAGCACTGTCTTCAGGGTTTTAAATAATCCGTGTCTGTCTTGGCACATGAGCATGCAAAGATTGGAAATGGTTTGTAAAAGATCATATAATAGCTTTTACTAATTCTATTTATTTGACAGACAGAGATCACAAGTAGGCAGAGAGGCAGGCAGAGAGAAAGATGGGGAAGCAGGCTCCCCGCCAAGCAGAGAGCCTGATGAAGGGCTAGATCTCAGGACCCTGAGATCATGACCTGTGCCCAACGCACAGGCTTAACACGCGGAGCCACCCAGGCGCCCGCAGATGAAATACATTTCTGACTTAGAAACTACAGATAGAATTTTTTTGTCCATGATGACAACTAAAGAAAATGTGTCATCCCTAAACCTAACCTTAACCCCTAACAACGCTGAAACCTAAGCTGACCTTAAAGCCCAAACTAGAACCCTGAATTCCAAACCTGAAATGGAACCCAAAGCCTGTACCTGAGCCCTGGATCCAAGCCCTGAACCACGAACCCAAACCCTAAACCAGACCTCCAAGTCATGAACCCTGAACCCAAATCTCAGCATGAAGCCAAATCCCAAATTTGACCTTGAACTTTATCCCATAAGCCCTGAGTCTTAAAGCCTAAATCATAAACTTAAAGCCCTAAACTATAACTCTGTTCCCTTGTCCTTCACTCTAAGTCCTCACCCTAACACTAAACCCAAAGCCTGATCTAGAACTCTGACTAAAACCTGAACCTGAACCCAAATTCAAATCCTTCACCACACTTTGCTTATGCACTTGCCATTGATGGATATTTGCA
>NW_026749788.1:0-1726 GCF_022355385.1 Mustela nigripes
CCCCAAATGAGGATCAACCTGCAAGCCATTCGGCTGTACCCCAAATATATAAGCAGTTCTGGGCACTAAAGCCCTTTCTGACACAGCCTGAGCCTGGACCTCCCGGCCTCACCCAGACAGCTGGCCGCACACTGAGCACATCGGACCCCTCATGGCCGTAGGTCGTCATCTCTTCTCAACCTCGGTTTTCAGGCTTCAGAACCTAGACCTTATCTCCAATCACGGCCAGGGTTTGAAAATGATGCAGAAATTAGAACTCTTTCCCCATGGCAAGAAACCTTGTGGTTGGCATGTTGTCCAAGGTTCAGTGTACTTGAAACCAGTGTGGCCCATGAGGCCCCGAACATGCTTGCTGGCCACATTGGTCACAAACACACATTGTGACCCTAAGACTGAGCCCAGTCCCCAGGTAAGGCCTCTCATTGGCTGGATGGAGAGACAGCATATTGGGCTTGGCATGCCCCTAGGCCCCAATTTTTAAACATAGTTCGGGTTGTCCCTTCACTCTTCCCCAGGTCTCTGCTTTGGAATTCCTCTTTTGGTGGGACACCTGAGGTAACAAACCTGAAAGGAGTCCTCCCATCCCACAGATTGACGAAAAACAATTGGGATCGGGCCAAATCCACAGAGAGCAACATTCGTCCATGGCCCATGAGGCCTCCAAAACATTCCACGGCCATCGCTGATACAAAATCCAGATTCAAAAGCCTGAGCATGCGCCTCAGACTCGCTCATTCTTCATATCCTGAAGAGATCTTCAGATCAGAACCAAAACGGCACTCGAATGGACCCAAAATATATAGTCTAACCTGGGCACTAATGCACTGTCTGACAACCTGAGCCCGGACCTCGTGACCAACACCCAGACAGCTGACCGCACACTGAGCACATCAGACCCGCCATGGCCTTAGGTCATCATCTCTTCCCTACCTCAGTTTTCAGGCCTCAGAACCTAGAACTTATATCCAATCACTGCCCAGGGGAGACTGTGATGCAGAAATCAGAACTCTTCCTTACCCATGGCAAGAATCCTTGTGGTTGGCATGTTGTCCAACGTTGAGTGTAGGAGAAACCAGCATTCACCCTGAGGCCCCGCCCATTCTTGAGTGCGACAAGGGCATAAACACGCATTGTGACCCTCAGATTGAGTCGTGTCCTCTAGTACGTCCTCTCAGTGGCTGGACCATTAGATGTCATAATGGGCTTCACGTGTCCTTAGGCCCCAATTTTTAACCAGACCTGGTTGTCCAGTCGCTCCTCCCCAGGGTTCTACTCTGGATCCCTCATTTGGTGGGACACCTGAGGTTGAAAAACAAAATAAAACAAATCAACAACAGAGCAAGGACTTCTTCCATCCCACAGAATGACCCCAAACTCTTTGGACGGGTCCAAACCCCCAGAGAATAAGACTCGTCCATTTCCCATGAATTCACCCAGAAAATTCACGACCATGAGTGACACGATATCCAGAGACAAAAACTTGAGCAAGAGCCTCACACTCGCCCTTTTTTCATATCCTGAAGAGTTCTCATGGTCTGTAGATCACTCCTGCCATACCTATGACCTGAAACATAAGCCGAGTTTTTGTTTTCAGACAACTGTCCAAACAGACCTGGACTACACACCCTACAGGCTCAGGCCCCTGGAGACAAACCTGACGACTGTGCTTGCCCTCTACAAGGGAATTGTTTGTGCCCACTCCAATGGCCACAACTCTACTAATATG
>NW_026749789.1:0-1726 GCF_022355385.1 Mustela nigripes
CCCCCCTCCGAATCCAATCTTGTTTCATTTTTCCTTCCCTACCCCCACCCCCCCCACTTTGCCTCTCAAATTCCTCATATCAGGGAGATTGTATGATAATTGTCTTTCTCTGATTATTTCACTCAGCATACCCTCTACTTCCATCCACGTCATTGCACATGGCAAGATTTCATTTCTTTTGATGGCTGCATAGTATATTATATATATATATTTTTTTAAGATTTTATTTATTTATTTGACAGAGATCACAAGTAGGAAGAGAGGCAGGCAGAGAGAGAGGAGGAAACAGGCTCCCTGCTGAGGAGAGAGCCTGATGTGGGGCTCAATCCCAGGACCCTGGAATCATGACCTGAGCCAAAGGCAGAGGCCTTAACCCACTGAGCTACCCAGGTGCCGTATATTATTATGTATTTAAAGTTGCTAAAGCTTAAGAGTTCTTAGCACAAGAAAAAAATGTGTATGTTTGGTGATGGATGTTAACTAGTCTTAGGGTGATCATTTCACAACAGATAAAAATATGGAATTTTTATGTTGTACGCCTGAAACTAACATGTGTCCATTATATGTCAGTTTCTTTAAAAAGTAATTGATATTTTATTTTTTAAAAAATTATTTATTTATTAGACAGAGATCACAAGTAGGCAGAGAGGCAGGCAGAGAGAGAGACAGGGAAGCAGGCTCCCTGCTGAGCAGAAAGCCCAATGCGGGGCTTGAACCTATAATCCTGGGATCATGACCTGAGCTAACGACAGAGGCCTTAACCCACTGAACCAGCCAGGCACCCCAAAAGTAATTTATATTTTAAAGAGAAAGACTAAGGCACCTGGGTGGCTCAGTCAGTTAAGCATCTGCCTTCGGTTGAGATCTTGATTTCAGGGTCTTGGAATGAACCCTGGCATCAGGCTCCCAGCTCAGCAGAGAGCTGGCTTCTCCCTCTGCCCCTCCTCCCACTTGTTCTCTTCGTCTCTCTCTCTCAAATAAATAAAATCTTTAAAAAAAAAAAAGTAAAGAGAAAGACCAAAACAAAGTCTGGTAGGATGTGAATCGCTGTGTTAAATAGTGAAGAAAAATAAACATTAACAGTGCTTAACTGCAGAGCATTAGAGAGTGGGTGATTTTTTTTTCTCTCTTACATAAGTATTTCTTGGTTGGTTGAAAGTTTGACAGTGAACATTTGTTACTTTTAAAATTAAGTAGAAAAAGCTGTTTCTATTTTGAGAAGAGCCTCTTTGAAATGTATAATTAAAAGAAATAAAATGCCTGTAGAGTTAGGCAACTGGAGAGAATGGTCTTGGTGAGGGGCCCCTTTCCCATAATCTTAGGAAGTGAGCAGACCCCCTGATGTCCCTGTGTGTGTTCCCCTGCAGTAATACGACCTCTTATTCTTTCTCTGATCTTATTTTTCTATGTAAAATGTGGTATCAGTGCAATCATTTTTTCTTTCTGGTTTGATTTTCAGGAAGATTTCAACGTCGATCACTTTGTGTCTGACTGTAGGAAGCGTGTCCAGCTGGAGGAACTAAGAGGAGATCTGGAACTCTACTATAAACTTTTAAAACAGCCATGGTGGAGCTCATCAACAAGGATTATGCAGATTTTGTCAACCTTTCCACAAACTTGGTAAACCTGAAATTCACAAGTCCTACACACATATACACACACACACACTTTCTCTCTCCTTCATATTTATTAAAAGGGCAGAGTTTTTAGAAACCTTTCAGTTGAT
>NW_026749790.1:0-461 GCF_022355385.1 Mustela nigripes
AGGTCTGTAGATTGTGCCAGCCATATCCTCACCTAGAAACATAGGCCTAGCTTGGGTTCTCAGACTTCCGTCCTCAGACTACTGGCCCACAAGCCCTCCAGTTTGGCAATCCAGAACTACAATGTAGCACTCTGCCTGCCCTCCGGAAGAAAAACATTGCCCTCTGGGGATACCCAGAATCCCCAAATGAGGTCAACCTGCACGCCATTCGGCTGTACCCAAAATATATAGGCTGACCTGGGCACTAATGCCCTTTCTGACACAGCCTGAGCCTGGACCTCCTGGCCCCACCCAGACAGCTGGCCTCACACTGAGCACATCGTACCCGCCATGGCCTTAGATCCTCATCTCCTCTCAACCTCGGTTTTCAGGCTTCAGAACCTAGACCTTATCTCCAATCACGGCCCGGGTTTAAAAATGATGCAGAAATCAGAACTCTTTCCCCATTGCAAGAAACCTTG
>NW_026749790.1:561-1725 GCF_022355385.1 Mustela nigripes
CTGGCCCCACCCAGACAGCTGGCCTCACACTGAGCACATCGTACCCGCCATGGCCTTAGATCCTCATCTCCTCTCAACCTCGGTTTTCAGGCTTCAGAACCTAGACCTTATCTCCAATCACGGCCCGGGTTTAAAAATGATGCAGAAATCAGAACTCTTTCCCCATGGCAAGAAACCTTGTGGTTGGCATGTTGTCCAAGCTTCAGTGTCGTTGAAACCAGTGTGGCCCATGAGGCCCCGCCCATGCTTGTGGGCCACATTGGTCACAAACACACATTGTGACCCTCAGCCTGAGCCCAGCCCTCAGGTAAGGCCTCTCAGTGGCTGGATGGAAAGACAGCATATTGGTCTTGCCATGCCCCTAGGCCCCAATTTTTAACCAAAGTTCGGGTTGTTCCTTCACTCTTCCCCAGGGCTCTGCTTTGAAATTCCTCTTTTGGTGGGACACCTGAGGTAACAAACCAGAAAGGAGTCCTCCCATCCCACAGATTGACGAAAAACAATTTGTGTCGGGCCAAATCCACTGAGAGCAAGATTCGTCCATCGCCCATGAGGCCTCCCCAACATTCCACGGCCATCGCTGATACAAAATCCAGAGACAAAAGCCTGAGCACGTGCCTCAGACTCGCTCATTCTACATATCCTGAAGAGTTCTACAGATAAGAGCCTACAAGGTACTCTAAGGCACCCAAAATGTATATTCTAACCTGGGCACTAATGAACTGTCTGACAACCTGAGCTCGGACCTCGTGACCACACCCAGACAGCTGACCGCACACTGAGCACATCAGACCCACCCTGGCCTTAGGTCATCATCTCTTCCCTACCTCAGTTTTCAGCCTTCCGAACCTTGACCTTATCTCCAATCAATGCCCAGGGGTGACTGTGATGCAGAAATCAGAACTTTTCCTTACCCATGGCAAGAAACCTTGTGGTTGGCATGTTGTCCAACTTTCAGTGTAGGAGAAACCCCCATTCACCCTGAGGCCCCGCCCATTCTTGAGTGCGACGAGGGCATAAACACGCATTGTGTCCCACAGCGTGAGTCCTGTCATCGAGTACGTCCTCTCAGTGCCTGGACCATTAGATGTCATAATGGGCTTGACATGTCCCTAGGCCCCAAATTTAAACCAGATTTCTGGTTGTCCAATCGCCCCTCCCCAT
>NW_026749791.1:0-1725 GCF_022355385.1 Mustela nigripes
TCATAGAGACAAGCATATCAGAGAGAGGAGGCTTCTCCAAAGTGAGACTGACTGATTGATGCTCCTGGTGTCTTCAAGAGTCTTCCCACATCCCTGCAAATGTACTCAGAGCTATAGCTCTCATCAGGAGGAACTTCAAATCCACCCACTTCTCTGCATCCCTACCCACGTCCACCTTAACTCAGAACCTCATCAGGGCTCACCCCTTGCTACAGCCAGCAAATCACTCTCCCAGCCTCCACTATTGCCTTTCTTGAATCCGTCCTCCACTGAATGACCCTCTCCATATTAAATTGACCAGATACTAACTCCTCTGCTTAAAATCATTCAGTGACTCACCTACTCTCTCCAGGAAGAAGCCCAACCGTGGGATACAAGACATTTTATAGTATAGTTGTCACTTAGTCTTCAGCCTTATCTCTTGCCTTTTCCCCGCTTCCATCCTTCTCCCCAGCTATTAAATTACTTGTCTCAGTTGAGTCAGGTTGTCCCAACAAAATACCATAGGCTGGGTGGCTGAAACAAAAGAAATACACTTCAAGGGACTGGAAATCTGAGATCAAGGTGCTAACAGGATCAGTGTCTGGTGAGAGCTCTCCTTGGGTTGTAGATGGTGGACTGCTTACTATAACTTCACATGGCCTTTCCTTGGCACACATGCACAGAGAGTGAGAAATAGATGAGTAAGCTTTCTTATGTCTCTTCTTGTAAGGACAGTAATCCTATTGCATCTGGGCTCTACCCTTATGACTTAATCTATCCTTAATTACCTCCCAATTACCTCCAATATTGGAGTATCTGGAGATGGGGCCTTATTCAATATGTCAATAAGGGAAGGAACACAACTTTGAATCCATATGGTTGCTATTCCCAGAGCACCCCATATTTTCCCACATAACCCAATGCCTTTGGACCCAAAGCTGTTCCCTCTTCCTGGTATGCCCTTCTCTGAGCCACTCCCTAAGATCCTCATCTTCTACCCCCTCTACCTCTTACCTTTGTTCTGATAATTGCTTTTTCCTCTTGAGGCTCTGTTCAGGCTGAGCCATGTTTTCTAGGGTAGGCTCCAATGGGGGTCTCTGTGCCCAAAGTGGTTTTAGAAGGATGATTGGGAAGGTGTATTCAAGAAGGCTAGAGTATGGGTAAGGGAACCACCTAGGAGAGTATCATAATAATCCTATAGTAGTGTAATGATACTAGAAATAGTAATGGTAACAATTATATCTAACATTTATTCAATCCCATTTGCCAGGCCATGTTTTTTTTGTTTTGTTTTGTTTTCAGTTTTTTGGTTTTTTTCATAGAAGGATAGTTGACACACAATGTTACCTGAAGCTCAAAGTGTACAACATAGTGATTCCACAAGTTCATACATTATGCTATGCTCACAAGTACAGCTACCATCTGTCACCATACACCACTTTGACTATACTCCCTGTGCTGTATCTTTTATCTCCATGACATTTTCATTCCATAACCAAAAGTGCCAGACACTGTCTTAAGTGTTTCAAATATATTACCTTATTCTCACAAGAACCCCAGACTAAGGGATTAAAAAGGATATATGTAAAACACACTTTATTTTTTATCCCATTTCACACATAAGGAAGCTGAAATAGAGAGAGATTGGGTAACTTATCCAAGGTCATAAAGCTAGGAAGTGACAGAGATTAAAGGAAAACTGTGAGATATTTCAAAGGGAAAAAGAAACACAGCTTGATAAAA
>NW_026749792.1:0-1032 GCF_022355385.1 Mustela nigripes
TCTCAGCTGTGCTTAAGCAACTGAGTCCTGAGCTTTTCAGGTTTTCAATCTGAAAGAGTACACCTCTGGTGCTCTGAAAGGGAAGAGAAAGGACACCCTGTTCTCCATATAAATTAAAGAAGAGAAATCTGTGCATTTAAGTGGGCCATATAAAATTTATCAAGCAATTATCTCCTAACTCCTTCCTATCCAAATTACCTGATATGCTCTCACTACTCCTTTATTCCACGTTACTGCCTTTTCCAGGATTCTGCCTCACATCACAACATGTCTTCTGTTATTTCCTTCTTGCAAGCTAGTTTTGTTTTCTCCATCTAAAAAAGTCAACAATCATTGTGTATTTCAATTCCCACTTTCCTCAAATGCATTGATTCTTCTTATCTATTACTCTTTTCTCATACTCAGTGTCTTAGTCTTTATGGGGTTTGTACTTTGCTTTTCCCCATCCTTTACTGCCATTATTTACTGCCAGTTATTATCAAATCTAATAACTTCTTAGAGAAAGGTAAAAATTCCTGCTTAGCCACATGTGAACACAAAGTCACTGATTTTTAGCAAACCTATAAGATAGTCAGACATCCATTCAATTTCTTTTTTTTTTAAGATTTTATTTATTTATTTGACAGAGAGAGATGACAAGCAGGCAGAGAGGCACGCAGAGAGAGAGCCCGATTTGGGGCTCGATCCCAGGACCCTGGGATCATGACCTGAGCCGAAGACAGTGGCTTAACCCACTGAGCCACGCAGGTGTCCCTCCATTCAATTTCTTAACTGAGTCTCAAATGCATCCTGAGTTCTAACCTAAACCTAAGTTCTACTTCTTACAAGTTGTTATATGACCAAATTCTTTCAGTTTAGTATTTTGTAACATTAAAATATTAATCAATTGTTACTTTGTCTGTGTATTTCTATGAAACTAATTTGAATACTGTAGATTTATTGTTATATTTATAGATTTATAATCAAAGTTTCATCAGTTGAAATTTTTGGAAATTTCAGATATAATGATTAACCTAAAATGATACTGCCTCA
>NW_026749792.1:1132-1725 GCF_022355385.1 Mustela nigripes
GAGAGAGAACATGAGATGCTATCAGTGAAGTGGAAATAAGAACCATAGGTAAAATTGTCAGTTTTCAGGTCTTCATGAGGACAACTTAAAGAAGTTTCTCAGGACCTTTCAGTAAAAGCAAGCCTTCATTTTCTATCCACAACAATTATATCAACAATGTACCTCTTTGACAAATTTGCTTCTTCACTGTATCATTTTCCCATTCTTTTCTACCTTGGATAATCTCCCAGATAAACTAACAGTACTCAAATCCTTTGTCCTACTCTTTGCTCTCAGGATAAATGGAGCCAAAAGTCTTAGATTAATATCAAGTTCTGAATGGGATCTTAGATCTATTTCTGTCCAGATTTTCATAAACATGGGCACCTTTGAATTATCAGGCTATAAATAAGTTCTAAATTGAGGGGGCAAAAGCAAAAAGTAGAAATTTTTATGTTTGATTTTTAATCATGATTAATTGACTTTATTGATTATTAAAAATACTAACATTATAAAAGTGTGGATCTTTGTAAAACAATGTCATAATGTAAGAAATAAGTTGCATAATCCTTTGGAGAATATTAAACCAAGTGTTCAGGTGCCATCTAATTTCT
>NW_026749793.1:0-1725 GCF_022355385.1 Mustela nigripes
ATTGTATGTGCACATTCCAATGGCCACAACCCTACTAAGAGGATAAAACTCCAATGTCCCTGAGGCCATCCCAATATTTGTGGCTTCCCAGGACAAACAGGGGCAATTGGGCCCCTCTGAGCACCTACCGACACTCAGACCCGTAGACTGATGTCCCCAGAGGTAAAAAGGAACGAACAGGCTTCTAGGCACCTATCGAATCCATTGCTTTGGTTTCCAGGCATCTCTCCTCAGAGGCCTGGATTTCAATAACAGCATATGGCTGTTTCTTGACTCACCCATCAGAACAAATCTCATCTACACATGGGAAACTTGCACGATGGAGCTGTGTGAGAGCCTCTCTTTAGGAGAACCCTTCAGGGCCCCAGTACCACCGCTTCATTCCAAGGTCTCCATAGACACATAATCATATTAGGACACATCCACGGGAGAGTCCATTTCAACTCAGCCTCCTCGGTTGCTTCCCCAGATCCAGCAGATCTAACCTGTCTTGTTGCTTGGAGACAATTTGAATGCGAGGTGGGCTACCCAGCCATCCATCCTTAGAACCCTGCTCAGAATCGTTGTCCTGGAGACAACAAACAGGTCTCAATTGTCCTGCAGAAGAATCTTTGCAGTTGGGAGCTTCTCACAACTCCCATCGTCGGGAAAACCCCATGGCCTCGTGATCGACGCCCCTCCTCAAGAAGGGGCCATCAGAGATAGAATGACCAACCTGAGCGATCGACTGATCCTCGCCCTTGCTTCAGTTGCGCGAGATCTCCATTCAGGTTGGTAGATTGTGCCTACCATATCCTCACCCAGAAACCTAGGCCTAGCTTGAGTTCTCTGACTTCCGTCCTCAGACTACTGGCCCACAAGCCCTTCAGTTAGGCTATCCAGAACTACAATGCAGCACTCTGCCTGCCCTCCAGAAGAAAAGCATTACCCTCCGGGCCTACCCATAAACCCCAAATGAGGATCTACCTGCACGCCATTCGGCTCTACCCCAAATATTAGGGTGACCATGGCACTATTGCCCTTTCTGACACTGCCTGAGCCTGGACCTCCTGGCCCCACCTAGACAGCTGTCCGCACACTGAGCACATTGGACCCGCCATGGCCTTAGGTCGTCATCTCTTCTCAACCTCGGTTTTCAGGCTTCAGAACTTAGACCTTATCTCCAATCACGACCCGGGTTAGAAAATGATGCAGAAATCAGAACTCTTTCCCCATGGCAAGAAAACTTGTGGTTGGCATGTTGTCCAAGTTTCAGTGTAGTAGAAACCAGTGTGGCCCCTGAGGCCCCTCCCATGCTTGCGGGCCGTATTGGTCACAAACACACATTGTGACCCTCAGCCTGATACTAGTCCTCAGGTAAGGCCTCCCAGTGGCTGGATGGAGAGATAGCATATTGGGCTTGCCATGCCCCTAGGCCCCAGTTTTTAACCATAGTTCTGGTTGTCCTTTCACTCTTCCCCAGGGCTCTGCTTTGGAATTCCTCTTTTGGGGGGACACCTGAGGTAACAAAACTGAAAGGAGTTCTCTCATCCCACAGATTGACGAAAAACAATAGGGATCCACAGAGAGCAATATTCGTCCATGGCCCATGAGGCCTCGCCAACATTCCACGGCCATCGCTGATATAAAATCCAGAGACAAAAGCCTGATTACGCGCCTCAGACTCGCTCATTCTTCAAATCCTGAAGAGTTCTTCAGATAAGAACCTACACGGCACTCGAATGC
>NW_026749794.1:0-1725 GCF_022355385.1 Mustela nigripes
TCTGGTCCAGTGTGTCATTTAAGGCCTTTATTTCCTTGTTCATCTTTTGCTTGGATGATCTGTCCATTTCAGTGAGGGGAGTGATAAAGTCCCCTACTATTATTGTATTATTGTTTATGTGTTTCTTTGATTTTGTTATTAATTGGTTTATATAGTTGGCTGCTCCCACATTAGGGGCATAGATATTTAAAATTGGTGGGTCTACTTGTTGGACAGATCCTTTGAGCATGATATAGTGTCCTTCCTCATCTCTTATTATAGTCTTTGGCTTAAAAACTAATTGATCTGATATAAGGATTGCCACCCTTGCTTTCTTCTGATGTCCATTAGCATGATAAATTGTTTTCCACCCCCTCACTTTAAATCTGGAGATGTCTTCAGGTTTAAAATGAGTTTCTTGTAGGCATAATATAGATGGGTTTTGATTTTTTATCCATTCTGATACCCTGTGTCTTTTGATTGGGGCATTTACCCCATTTGCATTCAGCTAACTATTGAGAGATATGAATTTAGTGCCATTGTATTGCCTGTAAGGTCACTGTTACTGTATATTGTCTCTGTTCCTTTCTGATCTACTACTTTTAGGGTCTCTCTTTGCTCAGAGGACCCCTTTCAATATTTCCTGTAGAGCTGGTTTGGAGTTTGCAAATTCTTTCTGGTTTTGTTTGTCCTGGAAGCTTTTTATATCCCCTTCTATTTTCAATGATAGAATATCTGGATATAGTATTCTTGGCTGCATGTTTTTCTCATTTAGCTCTGAGTATATCATGCCAGTTCTTTCTGGCCTTCCAGGTCTCTGTGGATAAGTCCACTGCCAATCTAATATTTTTACCATTGTATGTTACAGACTTCTTGTTACGGGCTGCTTTCAGGATTTTCTCTTTGTCGCTAAGACTTGTAAATTTTACTATTAGATGGTGGGTTGTGGACCTATTCTTATTGATTTTGAGGGGGGTTCCCTGCACCTCCTGGATTTTGTTGCTTTCTCTCTTTGCCATATTAGGGAAATTCTCTACAATAATTCTCTCCAATATACCTTCTGCTCCCCTCTTCCTTTCTTCTTCTTCTGGAATCCCAATTATTCTAATGTTGTTTCATCTTATGGTATCACTTATCTCTCAAATTCTCCCCTCATGGTCCAGTAGTTGTTTGTCTCTCTTTTGCTCACCTTTTTTTTTATCTCTGTCATTTGATCTTGCATATCACAATTCTCACTTCTACCTCATTTATCCTAGCAGTAAGAGCCTCCATTTTTATTACACCTCATTAACAGCCTTTTTTGATTTCAGCTTGGTTAGATTTTAGTTGTTTTATTTCTCCATAAAGGGCTTTTATTTCTCCAGACAGAGTTTTTATAATCTCTTCATTGCCTTTTTTGAGCCCAGCTAGAACATTGAAAATCATCATTCTGAACTCTAGATATGACATATTACCAATGTTTATATTGACTATGTCCCTGGCCTTCAGTACTGCCTCTTGTTCATTTTTTGTGATGAGTTTTTCCACCCTGTCATTTTATCCAGAGAAGAATATATGAAGGAGAGTATAAAATATTAAAGGGTAGCAAAGACTCCAGGAAAATGTGTGTTAACCACATCAGAAGAGACCCCAAATCATGGGGGATAGAAAGGGGGTAAAAAGAAGTTCAGAAAAAAAAGAAAAATATATAAAAAAGAAAATATATATATTAGACTGGTGACTAGAACAGGGTCACCCAAATAATTT
>NW_026749795.1:0-1725 GCF_022355385.1 Mustela nigripes
CACAGTCGTCAGTTTTGGCTCCAGGGGCCGGAGCCTGTATGGTGTGTAGTCCAGGACTGTTTGGACAGTTGTCAGAAAACACAAACTCGACTTATGTTTCGGGTCATAGGTATGGCAGGACTGATCTACAGATCATGAGGAGCCTCTTCGGGTAATGAAAAAAGGGCGAGTGTGAGGCTCTTGCTCAATTTTTGTCTCTGGATATCGTGTCACTCATGGTCGTAAAATTTCCGGGTGACTTCATGGGAAATGGACGAGTCTTATTCTCTGGGGGTTGGCCCCGTCCAAAGAGTTTGGGGTCATTCTGTGGGATGGAAGAAGTCCATTGTTCTGTTGCTATTGATTTGTTTTGTTTTGGTTTTCAACCTCAGGTGTCCCACCAAATGAGGGTTTCCAGAGTAGAGCCCTGGGGAGGGGCGAGTGGACAACCAGAAATCTGGTTTTAATTTGGGACCTAGGGACATGTCAAGCCCATTATGACATCTAATGGTCCAGCCACTGAGAGGACGTACTAGAGGACAGGACTCATGCTAGGGTCACAATGCATGTTTATGTCCTCGTCGCACTCAAGAATGGGCGGGACTTCAGGGTGAATGCTGGTTTCTCCTACACTGAACCTTGGACAACATGGCAACCACAAGGTTTCTTG
Organism: Mustela nigripes; assembly: GCF_022355385.1. Lineage (NCBI taxonomy): Eukaryota > Metazoa > Chordata > Mammalia > Carnivora > Mustelidae > Mustela > Mustela nigripes. Next base: position 650 of record NW_026749795.1, read on the forward strand.
CCGTGGATAAAGAGGAGTTCTGATTTCTGCATCACACTCACCCCTGTTAGTGATTGGAATTAAGTTCTAGGTTCTGAAGCCTGAAAACTTAGGTAGGGAAGAGATGATGACCTAAGGCCACGGCGGGTCTTATGGGCTCAGGGTGCGGTCACCTGTCTGGGTGTTGCTCAGGAGGTTCTGGCTCAGGTTGTGTCAGACAGTGCATTACTGCTCAGGTTAGACTATATAATTTGGGTACATTCGAGTGCCATGTAGGTTTATTCTTATTTAATGTGCCCGGGCAGCTCATTAGGCAATATTTTGTTTCTAGAGGGCAGGCAGAGAGCTGCAAAGATGGTCCGGGATTGCCAAACTTGTGGGCTTCGGGGCCAGGAATGTGAGGATGGAAGTCTGAGAACACAAGCTAGACTTGGGATTTAGGGCGAGGTCACTCATGTACCTACTGAAGATCTGAAGCAATATCTCATGCATCTGAAGTCAGAGCGAGGATCAGACATTGGCTCTGCTTGGATTTTCTGTTCACGACGGCCGCTTCATGAAGGGAGCCGAATCTCGAGGCCGTGGAGGTTTTCCCACGTTGGGAGTGGTGGGATGCCCCCTCCTAGGATTCCTTCTGCGGGACAATTGAGACCTGTTGGACAGCTCCAGGACATCCCATATGGATGAGTCCAGACCAACCTTCGAGGATGGATGCCTGGGAAGCCCGCCTCGCATTCTAATTGTCTCCTAGCGACAAGACAGTTTAGATCTGATGGCTCTGCTGGAGCAACCGGGGTGGCTGAGTTGAAATGGACTTTCCTGAGGATGGGTCTAATGTGTGTTTGTGTCCATGAGGGCTTTGGAATGGGGCTGTTTCACCGGGACCCTGAAGTATTCTCCTAAGCTTTTGACATAGCTCCCATGCACAAGTTTCGTTGTGGAGACGAGGTTTATTCTAATGGGTGCCTCAGCAAAACCCCAATGCTGGTATTGGAATCCAGGATTTTGAGGAGACATGCCTGTAAACCAAAGCAATGGATCCGATTTTGACCTAGGGTCCTGTCTGGTTCAATTGTCTTCTCTGGGGACATCCTTCT
>NW_026749796.1:0-1725 GCF_022355385.1 Mustela nigripes
CCCTCTGCCTGCCTCTCTGCCTACTTGTGATCTCTCTCTCTCTCTCTCTCTTTCTCTCTGTGTCAAATAAATAAATGAATAAAATATTTTAAAAAAAGAAAGAAAAACAAACTGGGTGGGTGTGTAGGTGGTTAAGTGGTTAAGCGTGTGAATCTTGGCTCAGGTCATGAGCTCAGGGTTATGAAATCGAGCCCCACGTCAGGCGCCATGCTCAGCGGGGAATCTGATTGAGATTCTCTCCCTCTCCTTCTGTCTCTTCCCCCTGCATGTGTATGCTCCTGCTCTCTCTCTCTCTCTCTCTCTGTGTGTTAAATAAATCTTGAATAGAAAACTCGGTAAGGAAAGAAGACCCACAGAATCCCACTAAGTTTACTTGGGTGGAACCCTTACCCCAATCCCTTCTGAGTGAGGACAAGCCCCTCCACTTGGGGTTTCTTCTCATTTCCCTGATCTCTGAGTATGAATGTGCTCCAGGACCCAACCTCATATTTCTCCTCTGTCTACACTGAGTCCTTGGTGACTGTCCCGCTTCTACCATCTATCTCCTGATGACTCCACATCTCCACCTCCAGTCCAGACCTGGATTTTGAGCTTTCTTCCACTGCCTGCTTTCCAGATCTACCTAGATGAGTTAAACCCAACATGTTCAAAAACAAGCTCTTATTCTTCTGGAGCTCTGCTGCTCTTGCAATAGCTCAAACAGGAAACTGTAGAGTCATTCTTGATTCATCTCTTTCTTTCACTGCCCATGTTTAATTCTTTGGTAGAAGCTGTGGATTCTATCTTCAAAATATATTCTAAATCTGACCAGTTCTCCACACTTCAGTTACTCCCACTGTGGTCCAAAACACCGTCTTCTATAGCCTGAGTTATTGTAATAGTCTCCTATCTGGTCTTCTGGATTCCATTTTTGCTCTGTTCTAGTTTATTTTCCACTCAGCAGTTAAAGCAATCCATTTAAGACAAAAGTCAGACCTTGCTATTTCTCTGCTCTAAGATCTCCAATGGCTCCCCACTTCACTCAATACAAAATTCAGTCTTACAAAATTTAACACTCAACTTCCTTCTCAATTCATCTCCTACCTCTTCACTCAGCTGTCTCTGCCTCCGCTCACCAGCCTCCTTTGTGTTTAACAGAGTACAGCAAGTGCGTGCCTCCCTTGGGGGGTTGCACTTGTTTCCTCTTCTTAAATGTACCCATCTTGTTCTCTGAATCCACTCAAGGATCTGCCAATGTCTTCTTATCAGAGTAATCTACCCTAACTGCACACACAGCCAGCACCAGCACCATCACAATCAACATAATTTCTGTTCCTCTCTACTTTTGACTTCTTATCAACAGCTGACATATTATATATTTATTTATTTACTGTCTGTTCTCTCTCTTCTATTTGAATGCATGTGCTATAAAATGGTATTTGTGGGTTTTTCCCCTGATTTATTCTGTGTTCAGAAGAGGATTTGATACATAATACTCAGTACATAATTGTTGAACGAATGAATGAATGAATGAATGAATGGAAATATCAGGTTATCTCTCAATCATAAGAGAGATTTCTCTCAAGCATTTACTATAGTATTGCCCTATTTCATTCTCTGCATCTCTGGGTTGGTTAGTAGATAACATCATCATGTAAAATCAGTTTGAGCAAGGTTGGATCCTTAAGCTTCTATGTCACCTAGGACTCCAAATGTCACGGTGTACCATGCACATTTGCCTCCAGC
>NW_026749797.1:0-615 GCF_022355385.1 Mustela nigripes
GCTCTCTGTGGATTTGGCCCGATCCCAATTGTTTTTCGTCAATCTGTTGGATGGAGGACTCCTTTCAGGGTTGTTACATCAGGTGTCCCATCAAAAGAGGAATTCCAAAGCAGAGCCCTGGGGAAGAGTAAAGGGACAACCCGAACTATGGTTAAAAATAGGGGCTTAGGGGCATGGCAAGCCCAATATGCTGTCTCTTCATCCAGCCACTGAAGACCTTACCTGAGGACTGGGCTCAGGCTGAAGGTCACAATGTGTGTTTGTGACCAATGAGGCCCCAAAGCATGGGCGGGGCCTCATGGGCCACACTGGTTTCAAGTACACTGAACCTTGGACAACATGCCAACCACAAGGTTTCTTGCCATGGGGAAAGAGTTCTTATTTCTGCATCATTATCAAACCCGGGCCTTGATTGGAGATAAGGTCTTGAGTGCGACAAGGGCATAAACACGAATTGTGACACTCAGCGTGAGTCCTGTCATCTAGTACGTCCTCTCAGTGGCTTGACCATTAGATGTCATAATGGGCTTGACATATCCAAGGGCACAATTTTTAACCAGATTTCTAGTTGTCCAGTGCCCCTCCCCATGGCTCTATTCTGGAATCCCTCATTTG
>NW_026749797.1:715-1725 GCF_022355385.1 Mustela nigripes
GTTGGATGGAGGACTCCTTTCAGGGTTGTTACATCAGGTGTCCCATCAAAAGAGGAATTCCAAAGCAGAGCCCTGGGGAAGAGTGAATGGACAACCCGAACTACGGTTAAAAATTGGGGCTTAGGGGCATGGCAAGCCCAATATGCTGTCTCTTCATCCAGCCACTGAAGACCTTACCTGAGGACTGGGCTCAGGCTGAAGGTCACAATGTGTGTTTGTGACCAATGTGGCCCCAAAGCATGGGTGGGGCCTCATGGGCCACACTGGTTTCAAGTACACTGAACCTTGGACAACATGCCAACCACAAGTTTTCTTGCCATGGGAAAAGAGTTCTTATTTCTGCATCATTATCAAACCCGGGCCTTGATTGGAGATAAGGTCTTGAGTGCGACGAGGGCATAAACACGAATTGTGACACTCAGCGTGAGTCCTGTCCTCTAGTACGTCCTCTCAGTGGCTGGAACATTAGATGTCATAATGGGCTTGACATATCCCTAGGCCCCAATTTTTAACCACATTTCTGGTTGTCCAGTGCCCCTCCCCATGGCTCTATTCTGGAATCCCTCATTTGAGGGACACCTGAGGTTGAAAAACAAAGCAAAACAAATCAATAACAACAGAACAACGGACTTCTTCCATCCCACAGAATGACCCCAAACTCTTTGGACGGGGCCAACCCCCAGAGACTAAAACTCGTCCCTTTCCATGAAGTCACCCGGAAATTTCACGACCATGAGTGACACGATATCCAGAGACAAAAACTTGAGCAAGAGCCTCACCCTCGCCCTTTTTTCATATCCCAAACAGTTCACCTCATGGTCTGTAGATCAGTCCTGCCATACCTATGACCCGAAACATAAGCCGACTTTGTGTTTTCAGACAACTGTCCAAACAGCCCTGGCCAACACAGCCTACAGGCTTAGGCCCCTGGAGCCAAGCTGAGGACTGTACTTGCCCTCTCCAAGGGAATTCTGTGTGCCCATTCCAATGGCCACAACGCTACTAATAGG
>NW_026749798.1:0-568 GCF_022355385.1 Mustela nigripes
TCTCTTTGTTGTCTGATTGCTGTTGCTAGGACTTCTAATACTTTGTTGAACAAGAGTGGTGAGAGTGGGCATCCTTGTCGTGTTCCTGATCTCAACGGGAAGGCTGCAAGCTTTTTCCCATTGAGGATGATATTTGCTGTGGGTCTTTCATAGATAGATTTTATGGAGTTCAGGAATGTCCCCTCTATCCCTATACTTTGAATCATTTTAATCAGGAACAGATGCTGGATTTTGTCAAATGCTTTTTTCTGCATCGATTGAGAGGACCATGTGGTTCTTCTCCCTTCTCATATTAATTTGTTCTATCACATTGATTTGTGAATCTTGAACCATTCTTGTAGCCCAGGGATGAATCCCACCTGGTCATGGTGGATAATCTTTTAATGTGCTGTTGGATCCTGTTGGCTAGGATCTTGTTGAGAATCTTAGCATCCATATTCATCAGTGATATTGGTCTGAAATCCAACTTTTTGGTAGGGGGTTTGCCTGGTTTAGGGATCAGGGTAATGCTGGCTTCATAGAAAGAGTCTGGAAGTTTTCCTTCTGCTTCAATTTTTTGAAGCCAGCA
>NW_026749798.1:668-1725 GCF_022355385.1 Mustela nigripes
GCTGGCTTCATAGAAAGAGTCTGGAAGTTTTCCTTCTGCTTCAATTTTTTGAAACAGCTTCAGGAGAATAGGTGTAATATCTTCTTTGAAAGTTTGGTAGAATTCCCCAGGGAATCCGTCAGGTCTTGGGCTCTTGATTTTGGGGAGGTTTTTGATCACTGCTTCAATCTCGTTACTAGATATCAGTCTATTCAGGTTGTGTTTCTTCCTGCTTTAATTTTGGGAGTTTATAGTTTTCCAGGAATGTATCCATTTCATCTATGTTGCTTAACCTATTGACATATAACTGTTGATAATAACTTCTGATGATTGTTTCTACTTCCTTGGTGTTTGTTGTGATCTCTCCCTTTTCATTCATAATTTTATGAATTTGGGCCCTCTCTCTTTTCTTTTGGATTATTGTGGCCAATGGTTTATCGATCTTATTGATTCTTTCAAAAAAACACCTTCTAGTTTCATTGATACGTTCTACTGTACCTCTGGTTTCTACCTCCTTGATCTCAGCTCTAATCTTGATGATTTCCCTTCTTATGGGTGGAGTTGGTTTGATTTGTTGTTGATTCTCCAGTTCTTTAAGGTGTAGAGACAGCTGCTGTATTCTGGATTTTTCCATTTTAGGAGAGAGGCTGGATGGCTATGTATTTCCCCCTTAGGACCGTCTTTGCTGTATCCCATAGGTTTTGGACCGAAGTGTTCCCATTGGTTTCCATGAATTGTTTCAGTTCTTTGATCTCCTGGTTGGCCCAAGCATTCTTAAGCAAGGGGGTCTTTAGCTTCCAGGTGTTTGAGTTTTTTCAGAACGTTTCCTTTGATTGAGTTCCAGTTTCAAAGCATTGTGATCTGAGAATATGCAGGGAATAATCTCAGTCTTTTGGTATTTGTTGACTCATGATTTATGACCCAGTATGTGGTCTATTCTTGAAAAGGTTCCTTGTGCACTTGAGAAGAATGAGTATTCTGTTGTTTTAGGGTGAAATGTTCTGTATATATCTATGAGGTCCATCTGGTCCAATGTGTCATTCAATGCTCTTGTTTCTTTATTGATTTTCTGCTTCTA
>NW_026749799.1:0-1725 GCF_022355385.1 Mustela nigripes
CAAAGGCCCCTATGTTTTAATACTATCACTTCCAGAGTTAGATTTCATAATATGATTTTGGGAGACATAAACATTCACACCATAGTATATATAAACAAAAAAAGACACAAAAACAACAAACAACAAAGATTATTTTAACTACCTATTATTTTCAACTACATAAAATTTTAATTTGTTTCTATATAATATTAAATAACTCATTTGAGTGATTCACTTATATACAATGCATCTGAGTGCAATTAAATTTGCTTACCCAACATATCCAGCAGCATATTTCTTCAGACTATCCCATTCCCCACCTTACAGGATTTACCACAATTAGAAGACAGGGGATAGAGGATAGATAGATAGGTGTATACGAAAACACACTTATACATACACATATGCATATTTTTTCCTGTTAATGATACTCATGCAAATAAAATTTAAGCTCAAGGAAACCTGTCTTGTGTGTTACTTAATATCCAGTTTTTAGTCAACATCCAAAAACAAATAATCCAATAAAAACATGGATAGAAGACATGAACAAGTGTTTCCCCAAAGAACGCATTCAAATGTTCAGTAGATACATGAAAAGATGTTCATCATCATGTCATCAGGAAATTGCAAAGCAAAACTAGAAAGCGATACCACCTCACACCTGTCAGAATGGCTAAAATCAACACTACAAGAAACAAAAGCTGTTGGAGAGGATGTGAAAAAGTAACACTTGTGGGGGCTGCCTGGGTGGCTCAGTGGTTAAGCCTCTGCCTTCAGCTCAGGTCATGGTCTCAGGGTCCTGGTATCAAGTCCCACATCTGCCAGGCATGGAGCCTGCTCCCTTCTCTCTCTCTCTACTTGTGATCTCTCTCTGTCAAATGAATAAAATCTTAAAAAAAGAGAAAAATTAACAATTGTGAACTGTTGGTGGTGATGCAAACTGATACAGCCATATTTGAAAACAGTATGGAATTTCCATAATATTTAAAAATAGAAGTCCTTTGTGATCCAACAATCCTGTTGGTGTGTATTTACCCAATGAATATAAGAAAACTTATTCAAAGGGATGCTAGCACCCCTATGTTTATAAAGCTAAGATATGGAAAGAGCGCAAGTATCCATCAATTGTTGAATATACATTGTATGTATATACAATGGAATATTATTCTGCCATAAAAAAAGACTGAAATCTTGCCATTTGCAATAACATGGATGGAACTAGACAGTATAATGCTAAAAGTGAAATAAGTCAGTCAGAGAAAGACAAATACCTTTACTCATATATGGAATAAAAGAAACAAAACAAACAAGCAAAGGTGAAAATAATAAGACATAAAAAGAGAAACAAAGCAAGAAACAGACATTCATTACAGAGAACAAACTGATGGTTACTTGAGGGGATCTGAAAGGAGTGATGGATTAAATAAGTGATGAGGGTTAATTAGAGCACTTGTCATGATGAGCACTGAGTGCTATATGTTATATTGTACACATGAAACTATTACAACCATATATGTTAACTAACTGGATTTCAAATGAAAACTTTTTTAAAATCCCAGTTTTTAGCTCACATTCTGGCTTACAAAAGGGATTTAGTCAGGAATTTGGAGATTAGTTAATGAACAAATAAGGGGTGAACAGGCAGTTGTTAGAAAAAATTACTATCCTTTCTGGCATGATCTTATACCTTTTATCTAGAATTATTTTTAGCACTTTAGACTCTTCCTATTTTATTTTGAGTCATTA
>NW_026749800.1:0-1725 GCF_022355385.1 Mustela nigripes
ACTGAGCATAATCAAAAGATAAAATTGCTAATCGTATGATGGCTGACATGGCTGTTCATATTCTATTGAAAGTCATTCAGTTAACTGTCAAGCCTGTTAACTCAAGTGCTACAAGAAGGGCATTTCTTAAAGCAGTGCCATCTGGTTGCCTCAGTTTCCCAGGTGACTATGAGTGGTTAGAGTGGATTCATCCATATTCCAGTCCATGCGAATCCACACAGCATTGCCTCTACTCTCAACCTCTCCACTTGCTCTCCAAGCCTCCTCCCATTTCATCTTCTTGAAGCAAACCCTTCTCCTCTCTCCTCAGAATCCTCCAACAACTTCCCAGTGCTAAAGAGAATGGTCTGCACTCCTTAGGCTGGTGAGCTTGGGACAGCTACCCAATATCCACTGTTCATTCATGTCTTACAACACTGATTTTCTTCCAGGGAGCCATGCCCTGTTAGAAAATAGCATATACCAGCCTCCCTTGCAGCCAGGGGTGGTCTATAAGCTATACTGGAAACCCTGGGACTTCTTTAAGAAAACGCTTTAAGGGGAGCTACTTCACCTGGATGGGCATGGCCTATCATCCTTTTTTCTTTTCCTCGGGATCAGACCTATAACATGGACAAGATGGCAGAAGCTCCTACTGCCAACAGATAGCCTCGAGGGTGGAGAATCAGAAAGGTAGATGGAGCCCAGATCTTTGAAGCTGTCATACCAGTTCTAGAGAGCCGACATCTTAACTTCTTATCCATGAAAGAGTTACCACCCAAATACTGAAGCTTCAGAATTTGGATCTCTGTTGTAGCTGCTGACCCAATTGCTAATGGATAGGGTTGGCATGGAACAGTCTCCACATTTAGTGCTCTAAGCTTCCCTATCAGCTTTTGCATCACTTATTTCTCAATTCTAACTCAAGATCATTCTAAACAGGCACAGATCCTGGATTCCTGTATCAGGTTTGCCAGCATGCTAGTTTCAGAGATCTGTATCTTCTACTTCCTCCCAGAGACAGTCTACCAAGCCTGGTTGCTTCTTCCACCAAGCCTTTTAATTTTTTTTAAGATTTTATTTATTTGACAGAGAGAGATCACAAGTAGGCATAGAGGCAGGCAGAGAGAGAGGAGGAAGCAGGCTCCCCGCCAAGCAGAGAGCCCAACACGGCGCTCGATCCTGGGACCCTGAGATCATGACCTGAGCCGAAGGCAGAGGCTTAACCCACTGAGCCACCCCGGTGCCACTCCAACCAGCCTTTTAACAGATAAAAAAGGGGGCAGTGATCTATTTTACATTTGGTGGATTTTAAAAAAGCTTTTTAATGATCTTCTGAGTATATGTGCCAGGAATCAGGACAGGTGGATAGGCCCTGTTCAGGGGCAGGAAGTGGGGTCTGGCCTCAGCTGCTTCTGGGCACCTGGAAAATCACCCCCTTGCTCCATTACTGGTCACAGTGATTGAGCGCCTGGATGCGGTGGACTTGTCAGCTTCCTTCCAGGCATGTGGACCTTTATTTTAAAGTTGTGATCACTGGAAGATATTATCTCAGTCCCCAGGAAGTGAAAGATCTTTCACCAACAATGTCATGACTGGAGTGACTCCTCCCAGAGCCCTAGGTCATAGAAGTCAGGCTGTACCTGCTAACCTCAGTCTGTCTGAGCTCCCACCTGCTAAGAAAACCCCTTATCAAATTGACAAAAGCTGCTTTAAAGAAAAATGGGTCTGTGGGTGAATCAGCAC
>NW_026749801.1:0-1725 GCF_022355385.1 Mustela nigripes
AACAAATCCACATGCTTTGATTCAAAGGTAATAAATTCCTCTTATTTGGAAAAATGATGTTTATTTTTGTTCTCTCACCCTGAGCAGGTGGTTTCATTTTAGCACACTTCAGAGTTATAATTCCATGCTTATTAAAAACATTTATTATGATCTACATAGATGAATGAAACTTTTATTTTATTAAATTATTTGCCAAAAAAATCTGTTATTTTTAAAAATGTATTTCCTTTGAAGGGTTATTTTAGAGCATTCAGAGAGGGTCTAGGAGTGTGGTATTATGCAATTTTTAAGTAGGTATGAAATGGTTATTTATATGATTGTTTCTTTAAGGCTTATATATATTGTCCATTATATGCTATAAAATATTTTGAAAGTAAATTTAAGGTATGTTTTACATTGTTTATTTTTTGGAAAAAAATTGAAATGACTTATGAAATTCAGTATACTCTCAACATTAATTTATTCTGAAATTTACCAATTGTCTATTGAACCTATTATATGGCAGATATTACTTCAGACTGAAATACTTGGCTTTGTAGAACTTTTATTTTAATGGGTGAGACAATTAAAAGCTATAAACCTTAATAAAAATTGCATAGTGCATTCAAAAATGATGAATACAATGGAGAAAAAGAAAAATTAGATCAGGGTGAGAAAAATCAAGGTTGCTAGGCAGGGGATCGGGAGTTAAAATTTTTAATAGGAAGATCAGGGTAGTTACAATGAAGCTGACAATTTAACAAAGGTATGGAAAGGTGATGAATTTGCCCAGAACTATCAGCAATAAGGTCACTCCAGACAAAGGAATTGGCTATCTTGAAGGCCATAAGGTTGGATCATGCCTGGCGTATCTGAGGAATAGCAAGGAGGCCACTGTGAGTGACTGAAGAGTAGCAGGGAAAGAGGTCACAGAGGTTAAATGAGTGGCTAGATCATGTAAAAGCTTAGAAGTCATTGTAAAACTCTGGCTTTTATATTTGGAAACTTACTATGTGATAGAATTTCTGCTAATAACTGAGAGTTCAAATGCCCATAAAATTTCAAGGATTCTTATTCTAGTAAGACAGAATAAAGAAAAAGAGTTCATATTTTCACATGGTGTAACAAATGCTCAGAGATCCAAGTGTAGGAAGCTATGGGAGCACAGAAGAAGGCACTAAAATCACACCAATATATTTGATGACTGTGACTATATATCAATTTTTATTTTCTAGATTTTTTATAGTCATGGAATCACACAGTATATACTATTCATTGCTTAGCTTTTCTTTTCTCAGCATCATTACTTTGAGAATCTCCAATTGTAAATAGTTCATTTTGATGTTGAATAGTAATCTTTTTAATGAATATATCATAATTTGTCTTTGCTCTATTGATGGACATTGATGGACATTTCCACTGTTTTCAATTCCTAAAAATAAAGCTGCTATGAAATTCATATACAAGTCCTTGTATGAACATAGGGTTTGTTTCTCTTGGTTAAATGTCTAGAAGTAAAATGGCTATTTGCGTAACTGTAACATATTTTGCATTTAAAAATTTTTTCAAACTATTTTCCAAAGTGGTTGTATCATGATATATGCCAACAACAGTTTAGATTTTTTGTTGCTTCTCAATCTAGCTCAGACGAAGTACAATTAGCCTTTATAATTTTAGCCATTCTAATAGATTATGATTGTAATTTGTATTCCTTTAATGTCTAAATGTTGAGAAATTTGTCATGTG
>NW_026749802.1:0-1725 GCF_022355385.1 Mustela nigripes
TATTGGGATGGCCTCAGGGACTTTGGAGGTTTCTCCTAATTTGTACGGTTTGGGACAATGGAATGGGCAGAATTCCCATGGATTGGGTAGGCGCAGTCCTAATGTGTGACTGCAGGGGACCCAGCCTGGACGGTGTGTGGCCCAGGACTTTGAGGACAGAATTCTGAAAACACAAACTCAGCTTAGGTTTGGGGATGTAGGTATGGCAGACCCGATCGACAAACCATGAGAAGAACTCTTCAGGATACGAGGAAACAGCGAGTCTGAGGCGCTTGCTCAGGCTTTTGTCTCTGGATTTTGTATCAGCGATGGCCGTGGAATATCGGGGAGACATCATGGGCCATGGACGAATTTTCCCCTCTGTGGGTTTGGCCCGATCTCAATTTCTTTTCGTGAATCTGTGGGATGGGAGGACTCCTTTCAGGTTTCTTACCTCAGGTGTCCGACCAAAAAGAGGTTTTCCAAGGCAGAGCCCTAGGGAAGAATAAAGGGACAAAGCGAACTATGGTTAATAATTGGGGCCAGGGGCATGGCAGGCTCCACATTCGGGCTCAGGGTCCAGCCACTGAGAGGCCTTACTTGAGGACTGGGCTCAGGCTTAGGGTCACAATGTGTGTTTGTGACCAATGTGGCCCGCGAACATGGGCGGGGCCTCATGGGCCACACTGGTTTCAACTACAATGAACGTTGGACAGACAACATGGCAACCACAAGGTTTTTTGCCGTGCGGATGGAGTTATGATTTCTGCATCATTTTCAGCCCTAGGCAGTGGTTTGAGATAAGTTATAGGATCTGAAGCCTGAAAATCGAGGTTGAAAAGAGATGCCGACCTAAGGCCATGGCGGGTCCGATGTGCTCAGAGTGCGGCCAGCAATCTGGGTGTGGCCAGAAGGTCCAGGCTCAGGTTATGTCTGCAAGGGCATCAGTGCCCTAGTCAGCCTATATATTTGGGGTACAGCCAAGTGGCGTGCAGGTTGATCCTCATTTGGGGTTTCTGGGTAGCCCCAGAGGGCAATGTTTTTCTTCTGCAGGGCAGGCAGAGTGTTGCATTGTAGTTCTGGATTGACAAACTGGAGGGTTTGTGGGCCCGTAGTCAGAGGACGGAAGTCTGAGAACACAAGCTAGGCTTAGGTTTCTGGGTGAGGACATGGCAGGCACAATCTACAGACTTGACTCGAGATCTCGTGGATCTGAAGTCAGGGCAAGGATCAGACGATCGCTCAGGTTGGAGGTTCTGTCCCAGATGGACCCTTCATGAAGGGGGGGGGGATCACAAGGCCATGGGGGTTTTCCCACAATGGGAGTTGTGAGAAGCTCCAAACTGCAAAGATTCCTCTGCAGGACAATTGAGACCTGTTGAATGGCTCCAGGCCAATGATTCCGAGCAGGGTTCTAAGGATGGATGGCTGGGTATCCCACCTCGCATTCCAATTGTCTCCTAGCAAGAAGACATGTTAGATCTGCTGGATCTGGGGGAGCAACTGAGGATGTTGAGATGAAATGGACTCTCCTGTGGATGGGTCCTAATGTGTTTTTGTGTCCATGGAGACCTTAGAATGAAGCGGTGGCACTGGGGCCCTGAAGGGTTCTCCTAAACAGAAGCTTTGACAAAGTACCAACGTGCAAGTTTCCCATGTCTAGAGGAGATTGGTTCTGATGGGTGAGTCAAGAAACAGTCATATTCTGGTATTGAAATCCAGGCCTCTGAGGAGAGATGCCTGGAA
>NW_026749803.1:0-1725 GCF_022355385.1 Mustela nigripes
AATGAGTGACACGATATCCAGAGACAAAAACTTGAGCAAGAGCCTCACACTCGCATTTTTTCATATCCCGAAGAGTACTCCTCATGGTCTGTAGATCAGTCCTGCCATACCTATGACCCGAAACATAAGCCGAGTTTGTGTTTTCAGACAACTGACCAAACAGCCCTGGCCTACACACCCTACAGGCTCAGGCCCCTGGAGCCAAACCTGACGACTGTGCTTACCCTCTCCAAGGGAATTGTGAGTGCCCATTCCAATGACCACAACCCTACTAATAGGATAAACCTCCAAAATCCCTGAGGCCATCCCAATATTTGTGGATTCCCAGGACAAACAGGGGCAATCTGGGCCCATCTGAGCACCAACCTGCACTCAGACCCGTAGACTGATATCCCCAGAGGTAAAAAGGAACGAACAGGCCCCTAGGCACATATCGGATCCATTGCTTTGGTTTCCAGGCATCTCTCCTCAGAGGCCTGGATTTCAATAACAGCATATGGCTGTTTCTTGATTCACCAATCAGAACAAATCTCATCTACACATGGGAAACTTGCATAATGGTGCTGTGTGAAAACCTCTCTTTAGGAAAACCCTTCAGGGCCCCAGTGCGACCGCTTCATTCCAAGGTCTCCATAGACACAAAATCATATTAGGACACACCCACGGGAGAGTCCATTTTAACTCAGCCTCCTCGGTTGCTCCCCCGGATCCAGCATATCTAAACTGTTTTCTTGCTTGGAGACAATTGGAATGCGAGGTAGGCTACCAGCCATCCATCCTCAGAACCCTGCTCGGAATCGTTATCCTGGAGCCAACCAACAGGTCTCAATTGTCCTGTAGAAGTATCTTTGCAGTTGGGAACTTCTCACAACTCCCATCGTTGGAAAACCCCCTTGGCCTCGTGATCACTCCCCCTTCAAAAAGGGACCATAACGGACAGATGTCCAACCTGAGCAATCGTCTGATCCTCGCCCTGACTTCAGATGCACGAGATCTCGATTCAGGTCTCACCCAGAAACGTAGGCCAAGCTTGGGTTCTCAGACTTCCGACCACAGACTACTGGCCCACAAGCCCTCCAGTTTTGCAATCCTGAACTACAATGCAGCATTCTGCTTGCACTCCAAAATAAAAACATTGCCATCTGGGGCTTCCCAGTAAACCCAAATGAGGATTAACCTACACGCCATTTGGCTGTACCCCAAATATATAGGCTGACCTGGACACTAATGCCCTTTCTGACACAGCCTGAGCCTGGACCTCCTGGCCCCACCCAGACAGCTGGCTGCACACTGAGCACATCGGACCCACCATGGCCTTAGGTCGTCATCACTTCTCAACCTCGATTTTCAGGTTTCAGAACCTAGACCTTATCTCCAATCACGGCCCAGGTTTGAAAATGATGCAGAAATCAGAACTCTTTCCCCATGGCAAGGAAACTTGTGGTTGGCATGTTGTCCAAGGTTCAGTGTCGTTGAAACCAGTGTGGCCCATGAGGCCCCGCCCATGCTTGCGGGCCACATTGGTTCCAAACACACATTTGACCCTCAGCCTGAGCCCAGTCCTCAGGTAAGGCCTCTCAGTGGCTGGATGGAGAGACAGCATATTGGGCTTGCCATGCCACTAGGCCCCAATTTTTACCCATAGTTCGGGTTGTCCCTTCACTCTTCCACAGGGCTCTGCTTTGGAATTCCTCTTTTGGTGGGACACCTGAGGTAACAAACCTT
>NW_026749804.1:0-1724 GCF_022355385.1 Mustela nigripes
TCCTCAAAATGTTGAAAATAGAACTGCCCTATGACCCAGCAATTGCATATTGGGTATTTACCCTAAAGATACAAACATAGTGATCCAAAGGGGCATGTGCACCCGAATGTTTATAGCAGCAATGTCCACAATACCAAACTATGGAAAGAACGTAGATGTCCATCAACAGTTGAATGGATCAAGAAGATGTGGTATATATACACAATGGAATACTATGCAGCCATCAAAAGAAATGAAATCTTGCCATTTGCGACAACATGGATGGAACTAGAGCGTATCATGTTTAGCGAAATAAGTCAAGCAGACAAAGACAACTGTCATATGATCTCCCTGATATGAGAAAGTGGTGATGCAACATGGAGTTTAAGTGGGTAGGAGAAGAATAAATGAAACAAGATGGGCTTGAGAGGGAGACAAAACATAAATGACTCTTAATCTCACAAAACAAACTGAAGGTTGCTGGGGGGAGGGTTTTGGGAGAAGGGGGTGGGATTATGGACATTGGGGAGGGTATGTGCTTTGGTGAGTGCTCTGAAGTGTGTAAACCGGGCGATTCACAGACCTGTACCCCTGGGGATAAAAATATATGTTTATAAAAAATAAAAAATTAAAAAAAACAATATACCAAATCATATATGTTGCAGTTACAGTAGTTCTCTGAAGGAAATATAAACCTGTAAATGAATGTCTGTAGTAGAAAAGAAGTAAAATGCAATTTGAATAGCTTAAACTGTCTTAAAAATGAGAAAAGGAGGACCATAATTAGTCCAAAGTAAGCAAAAGAATGGAATCCATAAAGACCAGAGTGAAAATAAATGGCAATAAAATTTAAAAAATAGAAAAAAGTAATTGAAACCAGTATTTGTACTTTGAAAATGATGACCACGTTTGACAAACTAGTAGCTAGACAAACCATGAAAGACAGAGAGAAGACTCAAATTGCTATGGCCAGTAATTAAATTACTAATATGAAGACTGAAAGAGGAAAAATTCTACTAACATTACAAAAGTAAAAGAAAGGGTTATAAGAGAATACTAGTAAGAAACCTTTAAAAGAAATGAAAGAACTTAGATGCATTGAACAAATTCCTGGATAGACCCAAACTACTGATATTGAATCAAGAACAAATAAAAAGCCTGAATTGACATGCAAGCTTTTAAAGAGGTTACATTAATAATTTAAATGTTTCCCACAAAGGAAAGTCAATGCCAAGATGGATTCCTTGGCAGATTTTACATAACATCCAAAGAATTATTAAGTATACTCTCTCAGAAACTCAACTGGAAAATAGAAGAGGAGAGACATGTCCATTGTTTTATCAGGCTGACAATGCCCTGATACCAAAACCACACAAAGGTATCACAAGAGATATATACTACAAATTAATATCTATTTCGAGTATAGGTGTAACAATCCTTAATTGGAATTTGCTGATTAGAATCCAGCCACATGTAAAAAGTATTGTGCACTGAGGCCAGGTGTAATATAGTACAGATATACAAGACTGATTTAAAATCTGAACAATAAATATAATACAGCATATTAAAAAGCAAGATGCAAAATCCACAAAACTATTTTCAATAGATGCCAAGAAAGTAAATAACAAAACTCAGCACATGCCCATTATTAAATAAACAAAAACAAAAACAAAACAACAACAACAACAACAACAAAACCACTAGAACTGTGGAGTTAATTTTAGAAAATATACCTTGATCCTCTG
>NW_026749805.1:0-782 GCF_022355385.1 Mustela nigripes
TCTATGGAGACCTTGGAATGAAGCGGTGGCACTGGGTCCTGAAGGGTTCTCCTAAAGAGAGGCTTTCACACAGCTCCATCGTGCAAGTTTCTCAGGTGTAGATGAGATTTGTTCTGATGGGTGAGTCAAGAAACAGATATATGCTGTTATTGAAATCCATTCCTCTGAGGAGAGATGCCAGGAAACCAAAGCAATAGATCCGATAGGTGCCTAAGGGGATGTTCGTGCCTTTTTACCTCGGGGGCATCAGTCTACGGGTCTGAGTGCCGGTAGGCGCTCAGATGGGCAAAGATTGCCCCTGTTTGTCCTGGGAAGCCACAAATATTGGGATGGCCTCAGGGACTTTGGAGGTTTATCCTATTAGTAGGGTTGTGGCCATTGGAATGGGCTCACACAATTCCCTTGGAGAGGGAAATCACAGTCGTCAGGTTTGGCTCCAGGGGCCCGAGCCTGTAGTGTGTGTAGGCTATTGCTGTTTGGACAGTTGTCTAAAAACACAAACTCGGCTTATGTTCGGGTCATAGGAATGGCAGGACCGATCTACAGACCATGAAGAGAACTCTTCGGGATTTGAAAAAAGGGCGAGTGTGGGGCTCTTGCTCAAGTTTTTGTCTCTGGATATGGTGTCACTCATGGTCGTGAAGTTTCCGGGTGACTTCATGGGAAATGGACGAGTCTTACTCTCTGGGGGTTTGGCCGTGTCCAAAGAGTTTGGGGTAATTCTGTGGGATGGAGGAAGTCCGTTGTTCTGTAGTTGTTGATTTGTTTTGTTTTGTTTTTCA
>NW_026749805.1:882-1724 GCF_022355385.1 Mustela nigripes
GTCAAGAAACAGGCATATGCTGTTATTGAAATCCAGGCCTCTGAGGAGGGATGCCTGGAAGCAAAACCAATGGATCCGGTAGGTGCCTAGGTGCCTGTTCGTTCCTTTTTACCTCTGGGGACTTCAGTCTACGGGTCTGAGTGCCGGTAGGGGCTCAGATGGGCCCAGATTGCCGCTTTTTGTCCTGGGAAGCCACAAATATTGCGATGGCCTCTGGGACTTTGGAGGTTTATCCTCTTAGTAGGGTTGTGGCCATTGGAGTGGGCACATACAATTCCCTTGGAGAGGGCAAGCACAGTCGTCAAGTTTGGCTCCAAGGGCCTGAGCCTGTAGGGTGTGTAGGCCAGGGCTGTTTGAATAGTTGTCTGAAAAAACAAACTCGGATTATGTTTCGTGTCATAGGTATGGCAAGTCTTATCTACAGTCCATGAGGAGAACTCTTCGGGATATGAAAAACAGGCGAGTGTGAGGCTCTTGCTCAATTTTTTGTCTCTGGATATCGTGTCACTCATGGTCGTGAAACTTCCGGGTGACTCAGGGGAAATGAATGATTCTTAATCTCTGGGGTTTTGGCCCATTCCAAAGATTTTATGGTCATTCTGTGGGATGGAAGAAGTCCGTTGTTCTGTTGTTATTGATTTGTTTAGTGTTGTTTTTCAAACTCAGGTGTCCCACCAAATGAGGGATTCCAGAGTAGAGCCCTGGGGATGGGCGACTGGACAACCAGAAATCTGGTTAAAAATTGGGGCCTAGGACATGTCAAGCCCATTATGACAACTAATGGTCCAGCCCCTGAGAGGACGTACTAGAGGACAGGACTCACGCTGAGGGTCACAATACGT
>NW_026749806.1:0-1724 GCF_022355385.1 Mustela nigripes
CCACGCTCTCGAGAATCCGCTCCCTTCATGAAGGGGCCGTCATGAACAGAAAATCCAAGCTGATCCAACATCTGATCCTCGCTCTGACTTCAGATGCATGAGATATTGCTTCAGATCTTCAGGGGGTACATGCCGTGCCCTCGCCCTGAAACCCAAGTCTACCTTGTGTTCTCAGACTTCCATCCTCACACTCCTGGCCCCGAGGGCCACAAGTTTGGCAATACCGGACCACCATTGCAGCACTCTGCCTGCCCTCTAAAAAAATATATTGCCTAATGAGCTGCCCGGGCACATTAAATGAGAATAAACCTACACGGCACTCGAATGTACCCAAATTATATAGTCTAACCTGGGCAGTAATGCACTGTCTGACACAACCTGAGCCGGGACCCCTGAGCAACACCCAGACAGCTGACCGCACACTGAGCACTTCAGACCCGCCATGGCCTTAGGTCATCATCTCTTCCCTACCTCAGTTTTCAGGCTTCATAACATAGACCTTATCTCCAATCACTGCCCAGGGGTGATTGTGATGCAGAAATCAAAACACTTCCTTACCCATGGCAAGAAACCTTGTGGTTGGAATGTTGTCCAACCTTCAGTGTAGGAGAGACCAGCATCCACCCTCGCCCTGAAACCCAAGTCTAGCTGTTCCTAGGCAGAAGAATCTTTGAAGTTGGGAGCTTCTCACAACTCCCATCGTGAGAAAACACCCATGGCCTCGTGATCCCTCCCCCCTTCATGAAGGGGCCGTCAGGGACATATGGTCCAACCTGAGCGATCGTCTGATCCTCACCCTGACTTCAGATGCACGAGATCTTGGTTCAGGTCTGTAGATTGTGCCTGCCATGTCCTCACCCAGAAACCTAAGCCTAGCTTGTTTCCTCAGACTTCCATCCTCAGACTAATGGCCCACAAGCCCTCCAGTTTGGCAAACCAGAATTACAATGCAGCACTCTGCCTGCCCTCCAGAAAAAAACACTGCCTTCTGTGGCTACCCAGAAACCCCAAATGAAGATCAACCTGCATGCCACTTGGCTGTACCCAAAATATATAGGCCGACCTGCGTAATAATGCCCTTACTGACATAAATTGAGCCTGGACCTCCTGGCTTCACCCATACAGCTGGCCGCTCACTGAGCACATCGGACCAGCCATTGCCTTAGGTCGTTATCTCTTCCCAGCCTCGTTTTTCAGGATTTAAAACCTAGACCTTATCTCCAATCATTGCCCAGGTTTGAAAATGATGCAGAAATCAGAACTCCTTCCCGATGGCAAGAAACCTTGTGGTAGGCTTGTTGTATAATGTTCAGTGTAGTGGATACCTGTGTATCCGATGAGGCCCCGCCATTGCTCACGGGCCACATAGGTGGCAAACACACATTGTGACCCTCAGCCTTAGCCCAGTTGTCAGGTAAGGCCTCTCAGTGGCTGGATGGAGAGACAGCATATTTGGCATGCCATGCACCTAGGCTCCAATTTTTAACAATAGTTCGGGTTGTCCCTTCACTCTTCCCCAGGGCTCTGCTTTGTAACTCCGCTTTTGGTGGGACACCTGAGGTAACAACGCTGAAAGGTGTACTCCATCCAACAGAATGACGAAAAACAATTGGGATTGAGCCAAATCCACAGAGAGCAAGATTCGTCCATGGCCCATGAGGCCTCCTCGACATTCCACGGACATCGCTGAAACAAAATCCAGAGACAAAAGCCTGAGCAAGCGC
>NW_026749807.1:0-1724 GCF_022355385.1 Mustela nigripes
CTCAAACGCTGAGACTGGCTTCATGACTTCTGTCAGCCTGAACTAGATGAAACCGATGCTCTCTAAATGGGAAGCTGCTGATTGCTGGCGGCCTCACACGGTGCAGCCCATACTCCGGCCGCTCAGAGGCAGGATACACTGACTCCCTATATCTAACTGTATCCTCATAGGTCAAGAACACTGGGTAACCAAGTTCCGGACTTAAGGTACTACGCTGCTAACTCGCCCTAAAAAGCCCTTTATCTTTGAATATTCCCTCCCTCCCACCTTCCTAGCCTGGCAAACTCCCCCATGGTCTTCAAGACTTAGGCCACATGAATTCTGCGAAGATGCCTCCCCTCACGGACTTTCCCTGAGCACAGAGCTGTCTTCCAGCTCCTCCAGTGGGCACGGGCGCCTTGGTGTGGTCACGCTTTTCGGCAACTTCATTGACGTATAACTTAGGGAAATGGAAATTGACCTGAAAATGTTCTGATCTGGACCTTCTTCCTAGGCAAGTCCCTCACCCCTACTAAATTAAGATGATCCCTGAGCTATGGCATCACTGGAAGAGACCAGAGCGCATGCCTGATTCCTGGCATGCTGATGGGCACCAAGCAGGACCAACCTTTTCTTACAACCAGAAGAGCAGGAACTAGGAGCATCTTCAAGGAAGAGCCCTGAGCTCTCTCTCACCCAGTCAAGAAACGAAGCCAGATTAGATGCTCTGTGTTTGCGGAATGAGGTGCATGGGGGCACAAACCTCATCCATGTACGGTTTCACCAGTACTTGACCGACTAACGCCTCTGCATCCCGTGTCTTGTCAATTGTAGCGTAAGTCCGGAGGCAGTGCCATATGATGTCCACATTGGAAGTCTGAAGCCCTTCTAGCAGCAGGCCTCCCAGGGACTGCTGCAGCATGGCTATAATGTGGGCTATACGCTGCAAGAACAGAGAGACCAGGAAAGAAGGTCCAGGCATAACAGTTTCTAAAAGCTCAAATATATGTGTATAATTTATATACATATGTGTTATATATATAAAGCGAGCCTATAATTCTACCAGAATATATGTAAGATTAAAATCCCAACATTTCCTAGAGAATAACAATCAATCTCTTCTCCCCATGATTGCTTTCTTTCTTTATTTATTTCTTTTTTTTTAAAAGGTTTTTATTTGTTTATTTGTCAAGAGAGAGCACAGGCACACAAGGAGGCACAGGCAGAAAGAGAAGCAGGCTTCCTGCCAAGCAAGGAGCCCAAGGTGGGACTCAATCCCAGGACCCTGGGATCATGACCTAAGCCAGAGGCAGTGGCTTAACTGACTGAGCCACTGAGGCGTCCCCTCCCTATGATTTCTTTGAAAGTAAGTCGGCTTCATCAAAGTGAAGTTTAGACAATTACTGAACGACAAAAAGTTATTTGCCTCTTAAGCTACGGAGTAAATCGGACAAACGTGCATTTAAACCCAGTCAAGGGCTTTGGATAAATGAACTCCGACTACATCATATGATGTGTCAAGTTACATGAAATTCAGAATTAATTTTACTTGCACAGTTTGGAGACTACGCTTGTGTCTTTACACAAAATCTATCTAGTGTGACATAATGGAAGCAGGGTCCCAAGCAAGAGACACTGAAAAAAAAAATTCAAAGCTAGCTTCAAAATCCTGTAGAGTAGCAATTATCAGGGGGCAATGCTAGGTCAAACCAAAATCATCCAGGAAATTCGCAAACAGCAAATTG
>NW_026749808.1:0-1724 GCF_022355385.1 Mustela nigripes
ATTTGGGATCGGGCCAAATCCACAGAGAGCAAGATTCGTCCATGGCCCATGAGGCCTCCTCGACATTCCACGGCCATCGCTGAAACAAACTCCAGAGACAAAAGCCTGAGCAGGCGCCTCAGACTCGCAATATCTTCATATCCTGAAGATGTCTTCTCATGGTTTCTAGATCGTGCCTGCCATACCTACGTCCCCAAACATAAGCTGAGTTTGTGTTTTCAGACTTCTGTCCTAAAATCCAGGGCCACACACCATTCAGGCTGGGGACCCTGGAGCCACACATTAGGACTGTGCCTACCCAATCCATGGGAATTCTGCCCATTCCATTGTCCAAAATCGTACAAATTAGGAGAACCCTCCAAAGTCCCTGAGGCCATCCCAATAGTATAGGTGGCCCGGGACAAAAAAGGTCAGTCTGTCACCAGCTGAGCATCTACCTCCACTCATACCCTAGATGGATGTCCCCAGAGAAGAAGATTGAACCAGACAGGACCCTAGGCCAAAATCAGATCTATTGCTTTGGTTTACAAGCATATCTCCTCAAAACCCTGGATTCCAATACAAGCATTGGGGTTTTCCTGAGGCACCCATCAGAACAAACCTCGTCTCCACAAGGAAACTTGTTCATGGGACCTATGTCAAAAGCTGAGGAGAATACTTCAGGGTCCTGGTGCACCCGCCCCATTCCAAGGCCCTCATGGAAACAAACACACATTAGACCTATCCTCAGGAAAGTCCATTTCAACTCAGCCACCCCGGTTGCTCCCGCAGAGCCATCAGATCTAAACTGTCTTGTCCCTAGGAGACATTTGGAATGCGAGGCGGGCTTCCAAGGCATCCATCCACGAACGTTGGTCTAGACTCATCCATATGGGATGTCCTGGACCTGTCCAGCAGGTCTCAGTTGTCCCGCAGAAGGAATCCTAGGAGGGGGCCTTCCACCACTCCAAACGTGGGAAAACCTCCACGGCCTCGAGATTCGGCTCCCTTCATGAAGGGGCCGTCATGAACAGAAAACCCAAGCTGAGCCAACGTCTGATACTAGCTCTGACTTCAGATGCATGAGATATTGCTTCAGATCTTCAGGAGGTACATGCCGTGCCCTCGCCCTGAATCCCAAGTCTAGCTGGTGTTCTCAGACTTCCATCCTCACACTCCTGGCCCTGAAGCCCACACGTTTGGCAATTCCGGACCATCATTACAGCACTCTGCCTGCCCTCGAGAAACAAAATATTGCCCAATGAGCTGCCCGGGCACATTAAATGAGAATAAACCTACATGGCACTCGAATGTCCCCACATTATATAGTCTAACCTGGGCAGTAATGCACTGTCTGACACACCATGAGCCGGTACCTCCTGAGCAACACCCAGACAGCTGACCGCACACTGAGCCCATAAGACCCACCGTGGCCATAGGTCATCATCTCTTCCCTACCTCAGTTTTCAGGCTTCAGAACCTAGACCTTATCTCCAATCACTGCCCAGGGGTGACTGTGATGCAGAAATCAGAACTCTTCATTACCCATGGCAAGAAACCTTATGGTTGGCATGTTGTCCAACGTTCAGTAGGGGAAACCACGATTCACCCTGATGCCCCGCCCATTCTTGAGTGCGACGAGGGCATAAAAAGCATTGTGAACCTCAGCGTGAGTCCTGTCCTCTAGTACGTCCTCTGAGTGGAAAGACCATTAGATGCCATAATGGCTTGACATGTCCCTAGGC
>NW_026749809.1:0-1723 GCF_022355385.1 Mustela nigripes
GGATATGAAAAAATGGCGAGTGTGAGGCTCTTGCTCACGTTTTTATCTCTTGATATCGTGCCATTCATGGTCATGAAATATCCAGGTGACTTCATGGGAAATGGACGAGTCTTACTCTCTGGTGGTTTGGCCCCGTCCAAAGTGTTTTGCTGTCATTCTGTGGGTTAGAAGAAGTCCGTTTTTGTTGACGTTGTTGTTTTGTTTTGTTTTGTTTTTCAAACTCAGTAGTCCCAACAAATGAGGGATTCCAGAGTAGAGCCCTGTGGAGTGGCGCCTGGACAACCAGAAATCTGATTAAAAATAGGGGCCAAGGGACATGTCAAGCCCATTATGACATCTAATAGTCCAGCCACTGAGAGGACGTACTAGAGGACGGACTCACGCTAAGGGTCACAATGCGTGTTTATGCCCTCGTCGCACTCAAGAATGGGCGGGGCCTCAGGCTCAATGCTGGTTACTCCTACACTGAACATTGGACAACATGCCAACCACAAGGTTTCTTGCCATGGGTAAGGAAGGGTTCTGATTTCTGCATCACAGTCACCCCTGGGCAGTGATTGGAGATAAGGTCTAGTTTCTGAAGCCTGAAAACTGAGGTAGGGAAGAGATGATGACCTAAGGCCATGGCGGGTCTGATGTGCTCAGTGTGCGGTAAGCTGTCTGGGTGTTTGTCACTATGTCCGGGCTCAGGTTGTCAGACAGTGCATTAGTGCCCAGGTTAGACTACATATTTTGGGTGCCTTCGAGTGTCGTGTAGGTTCTTATCTGAAGAACTCTTCAGGATATGAAGAATGAGCGAGTCTGAGGCGCGTGCTTAGGCTTTTGTCTCTGGATTTTGTATCAGCGATGGCCGTGGAATGTTGGGGAGGCCTCATGGGCCATGGACGAATCTTGCTCTCGGTGGATTTGGCCCGATCCCAATTGTTTTTCGTCAATCTGTGGGATGGGAGGACTCCTTTCAGGTTTCTTGCCTCAGGTGTCCGACCAAAAGAGGAATTCCAAAGCAGAGCCCTGGGGAAGAGTGAAGGGACAACCCGAAGTATGGTTAAAAATACGCGCCTAGGGGCATGACAAGCCCAATATGCTGTCTCTCCATCCAGCCACTGAGAGGCCTTACCTGAGGACTGGGCTGAGGCTGAGGGTCACAATGTGTGTTTGTGACCAATGTGGCCCGCAAGCATGGTCAGGGCCTCATGGGCCACACTGGTTTCAAGTACAATGAACCTTGGGAAAATGACAACCCCAAGGTTTCCTGGCATGGGGAAAGAGTTCTGATTTCTTCATCATTTTCAAACCCGGGCAGTGATTGGAGATAAGGTCTAGGTTCTGAAGCCTGAAAACCGAGGTTGAGAAGAGATGACGACCTAAGGCCATGGCGGGTCCGATGTGCTCAGTGTGCGGCCAGCTGTCTGGGTGGGGCCAGGAGGTCCAGTCTCAGGCTGTGTCAGAAAGGGCACTATTGCCCAGGTCAGCCTATATATTTGGGGTACAGCCGAATGCCGTGCATGTTGATCCTCATTGGGGGTTTCTGGGTAGCCCCAGAGGGCAATGTTTCTCTTCTGGAGGACAGGCAGAGTGCTGCATTGTAGTTCTGGATTGCCAAACTGGAGGGCTTGTGGGCCAGTAGTCTGAGGACGGAAGTCTGAGAACCCAAGCTAGGCCTAGGTTTCTGGGTGAGGATATGGCAGGCACAATCTACAGACCTGAATCGAGATCTCGTGCA
>NW_026749810.1:0-1723 GCF_022355385.1 Mustela nigripes
AATAAGACAATAAGGGTTGAAGACTGTAGGGAGAGAAAGCAAGTGGATTTGGGGCACACAACCTCTGTAACCAAAGGAATGGTCTGAGAAACCAAGGATGCATTTGGGAGACCATAATCCTGATAAATATAACCCGCATTAGAATAAAAAATTTAAAACTGCTGAAATAATAAGTACACAGTGTAAATAGCATTTTATTATAATTTCCTCCAAAATTCCTGGAACTCTCAGAATTTTATTGTTATATGAGCCCAATATTTATAATTTCAGATTATATTATGTTCATCTCAAACCACTCTAAGAATCTCCATGCTTTCAACAAATAGCATTGTTAATTTCTAAGGCACATAATTTGGTCCATCTTTCGAGAGGCCAATACCAAGATAGGGTTGAACATGCTAGAAATTTATTAGGGCTAATGCCCTTAAGGAGAAAATATGGAGGGAGTTGGGGGAAAGTAGGAGAGCTATTAGACTGTGGTGCAAGTCTGACCACAAGAGAGGAACAGAAACAAGGAAAGACAGTCGTGTAGAAGTTCACTTGCAAGGGGAGTTCCACAAGGTTGCTGGGACATTTTGAACTGAAGTCATCCATCAGAGCAGTAGCACACATCCAAGGAATGGACCTGCTATAATATTCCTGACACACTCAGTGTCCAAAAACAAGGCATGAGAAGCAGGAGCTTTGTCCAAATGGAGAAATGGATTTCAAAGCAAGGTGGCTGGGCTTTAGGTCAGTAATGCTTCCCGCCATGGGAGATATGAAACATGGATTCTTATGGTGGTCACACCAATGAGTCTGCTCTCCTGGGAACACCTTCCAAGGCATAGAATCAGTACAGCACATTTACTGGTGCATCATTTAGCATTACAAATATGTCTGTTTAGGGGCACCTGAGTGGCTCAGTCATTATGTGTCTGCCTTTGACTCAGGTTGTGATCCCAGGGTTCTGGGATAAAGCCTTGCATGGGGCTCCCTGCTCAATGGGAAGCCTGCTTCTCCCTCTCCCACTCCCCCTGCTTATATTCCCTCTCTCCTTGTTTCTCTTTGTCAAAGAAGTAAATAAAATCTTTAAAAAATTAAAAAAAATATATGTCTGGTTAAATGAGAAGGAATTAGTACATATATTTACTTGACAGGGAAATGAGTACTTTCCTACCTCAAAAAGATAAAGGAATTTACTACTCAGAGAATCTTTGCACCTACTGAACTCCTTTGGAAGCCATATGATGGTTTTCAGTTCAAGGAAAGCTGTCAGTTCCTCCTCAGTAAACAGTACAGAGAGAGACAAAGATTTGCTATTGTACTAATATAGAGAAGAAGCAGCTCCATTCACTGTCCTCCTCCTACTTCTTCTTTTTGTTTTCTTTTTGTGCCTTGTTTTTTCCTGAAGTGAGCTTTTCTTCTTCATGGCAAATGACTATTCTGCTGAAGCTTTCTGTTGCTAGGGTGGGGACAGAAGGTTGGAGTAACCCTGTCTGTGATATTCCCAGCATCTTTCCATTACAGTCTAGTTCCTCACATCTGTTTCCTACAGAAAAATCTCTCCACAACATGGTATCATCTACTTCATGAGTTAGGGTGAGTAAGGGGAAAGCAAGGAGTGGCATCCTCTTATGGCATTACAAGTTGCCACGATATCCTTGTTGTGTTGATATCAAAATTCCATCCCCTCATGATATAAGTTGATATCACCATAGCCACTGAACACTTCCTGAATGTT
>NW_026749811.1:0-1723 GCF_022355385.1 Mustela nigripes
CTGCTCAGCAGGGAGGCTGCTTCCCTCTCTCTCTCTGCCTGCCTCTCCGTCTACTTGTGATTTCTCTCTGTCAAATAAATAAATAAAATCTTAAAAAAAAATAATAATCTAACCTACAAAAGACTTTTACATTGCAAGGAATTAATCCAAATTTATTTTAGAAAATTAAAACCAGAAAAGCAGAGAAAAATAAGTAAAATTACTAACAGTGACATGGTTGTAATTTCAATATACACCCTTTTATATGCTTCTTTAAGAGAATTAAGTTTGATAATATAGTTCACTAAAGAATGAGAGCTTTAGATCCCACAAAAATGAAATTTCTCTTAACAGTTATCAAGTTATGCTACCATGCATGAAAAACTACAATAGACATTTGTGTATTTTTTTCAAAATACTATTTGGAAGAAAGGTAAATAAAATCAGATAGTTCGTTTTAAAATAACACTGAGTGACAGTAAGTTAGATAAATGTGTGATATGGTAAAAAAAAAATAAACTATTCCGTGAAAATTATTTAAATTATATATAGTTTTAAGATTTATTTAGAGACAGAGAGAGAGACACAGAGACAGAGAAAAAAGGAGAGAGAGTATGAAGCACACTCCACACTGAGCATGAAGCTCACCACAGTGCTCAGACTCACAACACTGGGATCACAACCTGAGCCAAAACCAAGGGCTGGAGGCTTAACTGACTGTGTCACCAAGGTGACCCCAAATTATATTTTAAACAAAAATAGGATCAGGGCACCTGTGTGGCTGAGCTGAGTTGGTTGAGCCTCCAACTCTTGGTTTTGGCTCAGTCCCTGTTAAGGGGTCATGAGATCAAGCCCTGCCTCGGGCTCCCTCTCAGCGGGGAGTCTGCTCTCTTTCTTTCTACCTCGGTCCCTCTCCCCACTCACATACTTGCAGTCATACTCTCTCTCTCTCTCTCCTTCTCAAATAAACAAATGCATCTTAAAAAAAAACAACAACAAAACAAAAAAACACCAGGACCATAGCATTTTGTAAACTAGTTTTATCATTTAATGACAGAGCAAATATCTATCCATTTTCTTTTTATTCTCTTACATAGCTGTCTTTATTTATTTAACCAACCTATTATTGGACATTAGTATGTTTTCTGATTTTTAAAATCTTTTTAATAAGAATGGAGTAACTATCCTTGTATATGCTGATTTGTATAACTCCTGAAAAATTACCACATGTTCTGTAGTAAAGAGCTATACTATGCTTTTGGAAGATGAACTGAATGAAAAAAAAAAAAAAAAAAAAAGCAATACTGATATTAACGGTCCAATGTCAGAAAGATCAGAAAGCACAGTTTCTGAGAATACAGAATATTTTGTATACAGGAATACAACTGGGAAAAAATGTGTATGTAAAACAAATGTATATAAAGAGCATGAAAATAATAGACTCTTTTAAATGTGTGTGTGTAATATCGCTTTAGAAATTAATGAGCTAATTTGAAAGATGGCCTCCCTGTCAGTTTAAAGTCACTAAAACTATTTATAATTAAAAACATCCAAATTTGGGGCACCTGGGTGGCTCAGGGGGTTAAAGCCTCTGCCTTCAGCTCGGGTCATGATTCCAGGGTCCTGGATCAAGTCCCGCATTGGGCTCTCTGCTCAGCGGGGAGCCTACCCCCCAACCCCCCGCCCCACCGCCACCTCTCTGCCTACTTGTGATCTCTGTCTGTCAAATAAATAAATGAAAAAA
>NW_026749812.1:0-1723 GCF_022355385.1 Mustela nigripes
TTCATTGTTTATGCACTACACCCAGTGCTCCATGCAATACATGCCCTCCATAATACCTCCATAATCATTCAAACTCCCAACCGCCTTCTCTCCAAAACCCTCAGTTGGTTCCTCAGAGCCCACAGTCTCTCATGGTTCATATCCCCCTCCAATTTCACCCAATTCTCTTCTCCCTTCCATCTTCCCAGTTCCTCTGTATTATTTCTTATGCTCCACAAACAAGTGAAACCGTATGATAATTGACTCTCTCTGATGGGAATTTTCTATTGCCCTCAATTCTAAGTTCATTAATTGGATTTCTTCTGTGACTTAATATTTGTCATTTCCTTTCATATATTTTTTCAGTCATGTTTTTATGTCAGTATGGACTTACAGACGTTTATTTTTGTCTGTTGAGTTATAACCTGACACTAGTGTAATATATTTTTGTGTTCAAAGTATTCCACATCTAGCAAGCTCTTTTAGGTTGGCTTCAATGTTTTGTGTGTGCGTGCATGTGCTTGTTTATGTGCGTGTGTGTGTGTATGTGTGCATTTATTTATTTTTTTAACACTTGTTTAATTTTTTATTTTTTATAAACATATATTTTTATTTTTTAAAAGTTGACATTATTCTTTTTTATTGACATGCAATATTGCATTAGTTTCAAGTATACGACATGGGGATTCAGTATTCATATGCATTGTGAAATGGTCACCACAATGTCTATCTACTATCTGTCACCATACAAAATTATTATAATATTACTTTTTTTTAATTAATTTTTTATTTTTTTATAAACATGTATTTTTATCCCCAGAGGTACAGGTCTGTGAATCGCCAGGTTTACACACTTCACAGCACTCACCAAAGCACATACCCTCCCCAATGTCCATAACCCCACCCCCTTTCTCCCAAACCCCCTCCCCCCAGCAACCCTCAGTTTGTTTTGTAAGATTAAGAGTCACTTATGGTTTGTCTCCCTCCCCCATGTTGCATCACCGTGGTGATAATATTACTTTTTTTCAAGTTTTTATTTAAATTCCAGTCTGAGGGGTTTGAAGTGGTGAGGGGTGGGAGGTTGGGGGAACCAGGTGGTGGGTATTAGAGAGGGCACGGATTGCATGGAGCACTGGGTGTGGTGCAAAAGCAATGAATACTGTTATGCTGAAAATAGATTTAATTAATTAATTAATTAAAAATAATAAATTCCAGTTAGTTAACATAAAGTATAACATTATTTTCAGGTGTAGAAAATAGCAATTCACTACTTACATACAACACAGTGCTCATCACAAGTGCACTCCTGAATTCCCATCACCCATTTAATCCCTCCACCCACCTTTCCTCTAGTAAACCTAAATTTTTTTCTCTATAGATAAGAGTCTGTTTTCTGGTTTGCTTCTCTTGTTTCCCCTATGTTCATCTATTTTGTTTCTTAAATTACATATATGTGTGAAATCTTATGGTATTTGTCTTTCTCTGACTGACTTATTTCACTTAGCGTAATACTCTCCAGCTCCATCCATGTTTTTGCAAATGACAATATTTCATTCTTTTTTATGGCTGAGTAATATTAAATTACATATATACATATACGTATATATATATGTGTATATATACATATACGTGTATATATGTGCATATATATATAATTATATATATAATATATATAATAAATATATATATTTATAGCAGCATTATCAACAATAGCCAAATGAGGAGAGCCCAAATGTCCATCCAC
>NW_026749813.1:0-1723 GCF_022355385.1 Mustela nigripes
AACAAAATGCTTTGTAATATCATATAATGGGTGCATGTTACCCAATGGAAAACAACCTGAAATATGAGATATTTTTTTAACACTGAAGCCATTTCAAACAGCTGCGTATTAGCATGTAACTGTTTTCCTTCCTTTATAAATTATCTGGGAGGTGGACCAGTCAAATGGTCCTCATGTATATTCAGGAGAAGTCAACAAACGTATTTACTTTCCTTGGCTGGTTCTTATTTTGTTATCTCTTATAGAGGTACATTCTTGAAAGAAAAATAATGATTTGGTTGTGCGATCTTTGTTAAAATCATTTGTAAACACTCTTCCAAAATGGAAAAGAAGCAACCTTGAAATGAACTAAAACAGAGTTATTTTTCTTGACTGAAAGCACATGCCTAAAAAAGAATTTCAATTCACTTTCAACTATTAAAGATGCTATATTCTTTCAGTTTTATTGAGAAATAATTGACATACATTACTGTATAAGTTTAAGACCTACAATATGATGGTGTGACTTACACGTACCATGAAATGATAACTGCAATAGGTTCAGCTAACGTCCATCATCTCCTATAAATACAATAAAAAGAAATGAAAGGGGGAAAAGGGGAAATTTATTTTATTTGTAGCATAGGATCTTTGGGGAAGAAAATAAATAACAACAAAAAACATTCTCTGAATTTCTAAGATCCTTATGATTGCTCCAAATTTATATTCTTAACTTAAATAATACAGATTTTAATGTTAATTGAACCTGCTTTCCATTTAAAAACTCTTTGTCTCAGAAGCAAAATCCACTACAGATAATGACTTCTAATTGTAATTTTTCATGTAGTTTGTAGTATCTAGGTTTTTCTGTTTGTTTGTTTTTCCATTTCCTCAGTAAACTGGCAACAAATTATTATTTTGAACAATTCAAATCTTGGCAATTTAAAATTTTGCTATAGCAT
The DNA here is from genome assembly GCF_022355385.1 of Mustela nigripes. Taxonomy (NCBI): domain Eukaryota; kingdom Metazoa; phylum Chordata; class Mammalia; order Carnivora; family Mustelidae; genus Mustela; species Mustela nigripes. The sequence goes on from NW_026749813.1 coordinate 942, forward strand.
CCATCAATAATTCCATTGGCTGCTCACAGGGAGTGTCATATTTGCCAACAGATCTTGAGCAGCCAAGGGAGCACTTCGGTAAATTGTCTCACCTAACACCACAGCCCTGCAGTTCAGAGTAGAAGATGAAGGCAGAAATCTTAAAATAAAGGCTCAACAGGGAGTCAGTTCACTCTGGGAATTGTGTTGGACTGTAACAGATTTTCTCCATTACCACACTAATAAGTAATGATTCTTGCTGCATAAAATAGTTCCCTTATGCATTTCCAAAATTCTTCCAGTTGCACTTTATTGTGCATTTCCTCCCATTTAGTCCTCAGTAACAAAAGAAGTTCCTTATTAGAGGAGTCACCAACCTTTAAATAAGAAATTTTCATAGGCTTGATGATAGGTGTTGTATATAATCTAAACATTTTCTTCTCTACCATTAACAATCTCACTTCCCTGCATCTTTCCTCATCTACTCTTGTTTCAGAATCCCTTAGTTCACTCTGAGGATTGGAAGGAACAACAGATAAGGAATTGAGAGGTAAGGCTGTAGTCACAGTTCTTCACAAATTAACTGTCTGCCCTTGGATAATATACTTCCACTTTCTGAGCTTTGTCATCAGTGAACTGTGGAGTTTGGACACAATTATCTCTAACTATTCATCCATCTCTAAAACCAAATTTCTGATGTTTCCCTGAAATCTGTCTAGTTTGTCCATCTTAGTTAGGGAAGCTGCAACTGGACAAAGCATGCTGGTGCTGAATACAGAAATTAGTTCATCACTGTGGCATGC
>NW_026749814.1:0-139 GCF_022355385.1 Mustela nigripes
TGTTCCTTTCTTTGCATGTCAGTGAAGTTTCAAAACTTTGATTATGGAAGGGATGCCTGGGTGGCTCAGTTGGTTAAGCAGCTGCCTTCGGCTCAGGTCATGATTTCAGCATCCTGGGATCGAGTTCCACATCGGGCTC
>NW_026749814.1:239-1723 GCF_022355385.1 Mustela nigripes
ATACCTGCTAGTGGAAGGGGCGATCTGTGTGTTTTTATTTCCTGTTTAAATTAAATAATGGGAAAACAATCTTTTGAGTAATTAAAAATCTCTTCATGGGGACTCATGTTTTTCTCTTCTGTGAACCACTTTCTCATAGTAGAAACTTTTTTTTTCTTTATTTAAAGCTCAGACTCAGAGCTGTAAGAGGGTGCTGTGCCCTTTGTGAGGGGGAGAAACAGAGGAGGAGTGTAGGTTGTTTAGGAGCTTTGGGTGTGGCTCATTATGCTCCCAGTGGAACACAAGCCCCTGCCTTCCTTGACAGTGGGTGGGGGAGATAGGGGTTGCTGCTCACCTGGTGGACCATCCTGGTCTCTGGAACCTGACCCAGTGAATCACTATTGACTTGAACTGGGGAATTTATGAAGAAAACAGAATGAACCCTGAAGGGTGCCTATATCTTTTGCACTCAGAAAATTCAATGGAGCAAAGGAACTCATCACCCATGAGACATGTCAGCATCCCTGAGGGTGTGGGCTTTGCTCCCTGGGAAGAGGTTGTGTCTTCATCCTTATCTGAACCAGAACCATGTTCTCTGGTTACCAAGATACAGACTTTTATGTGACCATGGAATTATTATTATTGTTATTTTAAGGAAGCAATGTAGGCACTGTCTTCAAGATACAAATGTCAAAAAGAAAAACAAAAGGTTATATATATATAATGACTAACCTTGTGTTATCTATCATTAGTAAGAGTATCTTAGGGCTGCCCATATGAGAAAGACCAAGGAATTATATTTTGATCGAAGTGTGCTGTGCAAGTGTAGTGTATGTGTGGATTTTTTATTTATTTTGTTTTATTTTTTAATTTTTTTTAATTTTTTAATATTTTTATATAAACATATAATGTAAGTTTAGTGCAAGGGGTACAGATCTGGGGATCACCACGTTTACACACTTCACAGCACTCACCATAGCACATACCCTCCCTGATGTCCATAACCTCACCACCGTCTCCTGACCCCCCCTAGAAACCCTGTGTATTTTGTGAGATTAAGAGTCACTTATGGTTTGTCTCCCTCCCGATCCCATCATGTTACATTTGTTATTTTCCTAACACTGAACCACCCCTACGTTGCATCTCCACTTCCTTATGTCAGGGAGATCATATGATAGCTGTCTTTCTCTGATTCACTTAGTTCACTAAGCATAATACTCTCTAGTTCCATCCATGTTGTCACAAATGGCAAATTTCATTTCTTTTGATGGCTGCATATTATTCCATTGTGTGTGTGTGTGTGTGTGTGTGTGTGTGCCACATATTCTTTATCCATTCATCTGTTGATGGGCATCTAGGTTATTTCCATAGTTTGGCTGCTGTGGACATTGCTGCTAAAAACATTCGGGTACACATGCCCATTTGGATCACTAGACTTGTACCTTTAGAGTGAATACTCTGTAGTGCAAAAGTTGGGTCATAGGGCAGTTCTATTTTCAACTTTT
>NW_026749815.1:0-1723 GCF_022355385.1 Mustela nigripes
ACCCTTCTAGGGTTTCAGCGAGATGCTCAGTTAGTTTGCCACTGGTGATCTTCTAAGGGCACCCAGGTGGCTCAGCTGGTTGGGTGTCTGATTCTTGGTTTCAGCTCAGGTCATGATCTCAGGGTTGTAGAATTAGCCTTGCATCTAGCTCTGGCTTGAGATTCTCTCTCTCCCTCTCCCCCTGCCCCTCCCCTTGTTTGCACATGCTCTCTCTCTCTCAAATAAAAAAATAAATCTTCAAAACAAACAAATTTTTGTGCTTGGCTGATTAATGTTTACTTCTGCACTAACTCTGCATTCCACATGCCAAACAATCCCTGATACTTTTAGGCAACACTCAGCTTTTCTGTCAGCTGGTTGTCGTACTGATTTTGAAATCCTATTGTCTACTTTGCACACTTCAATTCAACATCATTCACATTCTAATCCCACCACCTACCAGCCCTTCTAGATGAGTACGAATCCATCACTTTTAGTGGTACCTTCGGCATAAAGAATGTCTAGGTCCTACTAAAGCTACACATATGCCTTCCCTATTACTCAGAAATATACCCCAAAGAAATGAGTGCGTCTGTCCATCAGAATAAATATACAAGAATATTCAAAGCAGCTGTATTCATAGCAAAGAGGGGCAACAACCCAAATGTCCATCAACAGTGGGATGAATAAATAGATTTGGAATATTTATACAACAGAATGCCACATGGCGATAAAAGAATTGAACAAACTATTGCTATATTCAAATGCATGTATGAATCTCATAGACATTTTGTTGCACAAAAGAAGTCAATAAGAAATGAATGTATATACTGTATGATTCCACTTATATTCAAGAACAAGGAAAGATAACTGATGGTGATAAAAGTCAGAATGGTGGTTATCTCGGGAGGAGGAGGCATGTGCTTTGACTGGGAAGGGGGCAGAAAGGAACCTTCTGAGGTGCTGGGAAATGTTCTGTCTCTATGTAGAGGTAGTTACGTAGGGATATCACATACATGAAAATTAACTGAGCTCTCACAACTAGTACTTTTCTGTATAAATTATATACTGTAGTAAAAAGTAATAACTATACACATGGAATGGCAGGTCAAATCTTAGTCAATCCTGATTTAATACTATTTGTAGATGGCTCTTATCTTAAAAATGACAAAGGCATTTCCTATGTCAGACACACTGTCACCACTGAATATGCCGCTATCTAAGCTGCTCCCTTGCTTAATGTTCAATCTGCCCAAGGAGATGAACTGATTCCTTGGACTGATTTTGCACTCTGGCGAAGGAAGAAATAATAAACAATACAGATTAATAAATATGAATTTTGAATTACTGACAACTTTGGGATGTTATGGAAACAAGGTATATCTTTTCCTTCTTAAGCTACTGATAAAAAATGGTAAAGATTTGGGGTGCCTGGGTGGCTCAGAGGGTTAAGCCTCTGCCTTCAGCTCAGGTCATAATCCCAGCGTCCTGGGATTGAGCCTCACATCTGGGATCGAGCCCCACATCTGCATCTAGCTCCCTGCTTGGTGGGGAACCTGCTTCCCCCTCTCTCTCTGCCTGCTTCTCTGCCTGCTTGTGATCTCTGTCTGTCAAATAAATAAATAAAATCGTTCTTAAAAATGGTAAAGATTTTAAAGATTCATTATAATCTATTCAATATTTAAAAATGCATCTTTTTGGGATCATTCCCTGCATATTTTCAGACCACAATGCTCTAAAGCTA
>NW_026749816.1:0-1723 GCF_022355385.1 Mustela nigripes
TACTCTCTGGGGGTTTGGCCCCGTCCAAAGTGTTGGGGGTCATTCTGTGGGATGGAAGAAGTCCTTTGTTCTGTTTGTTGTTGATTTGTTTTGTTTTTCAACCTCTGGTGTCCCACCAAATGAGGGATTCCAGAGTAGAGCCCTGGGGAGAGGCGACTGGACGAGAAATATGGTTAAAATTGTGGCCTAGGGACATGTCAAGCCCATTATGACATCTAATGGTCCAGCCATTGAGAGGTCGTACTAAAGGACAGGACTCACGCTGAGGGTCACAATGCGTGTTTATGCCCTCGTCGCACTCAAGAATGGGTGGGGCCTCATGGTGAATGCTGGATTCTCCTACACTGAACTTTGGGCCACGTGCCAACCACAAGGTTTCTTGCCATGGGTAAGGAAGTGTTCTGATTTCTGCATCAAGGTGACACGTGGGCAGTGATTGGAGATAAGGTCTAGGTCCTTAAGCCTGAAAAATTAGGTAGGGAAGAGATGATTACCTAAGGCCATGCGGGTCTGATTGCTCTGTGTGCGGTCAGCTGTTTGGTGTTGCTCATGATGTCCGGGCTCAGGATGTCAGATAGTGCATTAGTGCCCAGGTTAGACTATATATTTTGGGTGCATTCGAGTGCCATGTAAGTTTTTATCTGAAGAACTCTTCAGGATATGAAGAATGAGCGAGTCTGAGGCGCGAGCTCAGGCTTTTGTCTCTGGATTTTGTATCAGCGATGGCCGTGGAATGTTGGGGAGGCCTCATGGGCCATGGACGAATCTTGCTCTCTGTGGATTTGGCCCGATCCCAATTGATTATCGTCAATCTGTGGGATGGGAGGACTCCTTTCAGGTTTGTTACTTCAGGTGTCCCTCCAAAAGAGGAATTCCAAAGCAGAGCCCTGGGGAAGAGTGTAGGGACAACCCGAACTATGGTTAAAAATTGGGGCCTTGGGCCATGGCACGCCCAATATGCTGTCTCTGCATCCAGCCACTGAGAGGCCTTACCTGAGGACTGGGAACAGGCTGAGGGTCACAATGTGTGTTTGTGACCAATGTGGCCCGGAAGCATGGGCGGGGACTCATGGGCCACTCTGGTTTCAAGTACACTGAACCTTGGACAACATGCCAACCACAAGGTTTCTTGACATGGGGAAAGAGTTCTTATTTCTTCATCATTTTTAAACCCGGGCCGTGATTGGAGATAAGGTCTAGGTTCTGAAGCCTGAAAACCGAGGTTGAGAAGAGATGATAGTGTAAGGCCAAGGCGGGTTCGATGTGCTCAGTGTGCGGCCAGCTGTCTGGGTGGGGCCAGGAGGTCCAGGCACAGGCTTGTCAGTAAGGGCATTAGTGCTCAGGTCAGCCTATATATTTGGGGTACAGCCGAATGGCGTGCAGGTTGATCCTCATTTGGGGTTTCTGGGTAGCCCCTGAATGCAATGTTTTGCTTCTGGAGGGCAGGCAGAGTGCTGCATTGTAGTTCTGGATTGACAAACTGGAGGGCTTGTGGGCCATTAGTCGGAGGACGGAAGTCTGAGAACCCAAGCTAGGCCTAGGTTTTTTGGTGAGGATATGGCAGGCACGATCTACAGACCTGTATCGAGATCTCGTGCATCTGAAGTCAGGGCGAGGATCAGACGATCGCTCAGTTTGGACATTCTGTCCCTGATGGCCCCTTCTTGAAAGGGGGGTGGATCACGAGGCCATGGGTGTTTTCCCACGATCGGAGTTGTGAGAA
>NW_026749817.1:0-1722 GCF_022355385.1 Mustela nigripes
CCTGTCCTCTAGCACGTCCTCTCAGTGGCTGGACCATTAGATGTCATAATGGGCTTGACATGTCCCTAGGCCCCAATTTTTAACCAGATTTCTGGTTTGCCCGTCGCCCCTCCCCAGGGCTCTACTCTGGAATCCCTCATTTGGTGGGACACCTGAGGTTGAAAAACAAAACAAAACAAATCAACAACAACAGAACAACGGACTTCTTCCATCCCACAGAATGACCCCAAATTCTTTGGATGGGGTCAAACACCCAGAGAGTAGGACTCGTCCATTTCCCATGAAGTCACCCGGAAATTTCATGACCATAAGTGACACGATATCCAGAGACAAAAACTTGAGCAAGAGCCTCACACTCGCCCTTTTTTCATATCCCGAAGTGTTTTCCTCATGGTCTGTAGATCAGTCCTGCCATACCTATGACCCGAAACATAAGCTGAGTTTGTGTTTTCAGACAACTGTCCAAACAGCCCTGGCCTACACACCCTACAGGCTCAGGCGCCGGAGCCAAACCTGACGACTGTGCTTGCCCTGTTCAAAGAATTGTATGTGCCCATTCCAATGGCCACAACCCTACTAAGAGGATAAACCTCCAAAGTCCCTGAGGCCATCCCAATATTTGTGGCTTCTCACGAGAAACAGGGGCAAATGGGGCCCATCTGAGCACCTACCTTCACTCAGACCTGTAGACTGATGTACCCAGAGGTAGAAAGGAACGAACATGCCCCTAGGCACCTATCGGATCCATTGTTTTGGTTTCCAGGCATCTCTCCTCAGAAGCCTGGATTTCAATAACAGCATATGGCTGTTTCTAGACTCACCCATCAGAACAAATCTCATCTACACATGGGAAACTTTCACGATGGATCTGTGTGTAAGCCTCTCTTTAGGAGAACCCTTCAGGGCCCCAGTGCCACCGCTTCATTCCAAGGACTCCGTAGACATAAAATCATATTAGGACACATCCATGGGAGGGTCCATTTCAACTCAGCCTCCTCGGCTGCTCCCCCAGATCCGGCAGATCTAACCAGTCTTGTTGCTTGGAGACAATTCGAATGCGAATTGGGCTACCCAGCCATCCATCCTAGGAACCCTGCTCGGAAACGTTGTCCTGGACCCAACCTACAGGTCTCAATTGTCCTGCAGAAGAATCTTTGCAGTTGGGAGCTTCTCACAACTCCCATCTTGGGAAAACCCCCATGGCTTGTGATCCACCCCCCCTTAAAGAAGGGGCCTTCATGGACAGAATGTCCAACCAGAGCGATCGTCAGATCCTCGCCCTGACTTCAGATGCATGCGATCTCGATTCAGGTCTGTAGATTGTGCCTGCCATATCCTCACCCAGAAACCTAGGCCTAGCTTGTGTTCTCAGACTTCGGTCCTCAGACTACTGGCCCACAAGCCCTCCAGGTTAGCAATCCAGAACTACAATGCAGGACTCTGCCTGCCCTCCAGAAGAAAAACATTGCCCTCTGGGGCTACCCAGAAACCCCCAATGAGGATCAACCTTCACGCCATTCGGATGTACCCCAAATATATAGGGTGACTTGGGCACTAATGCCCTTTCTAACACAGCCTGAGCCTGGACCTCCTGGCCCCACCCAGACAGCTGGCCGCACACTGAGCACATCGGACCCGCCATGCCCTTAGGTCGTATTCTATTCTCAACCTCGATTTTCAGGCTTCAGAACCTAGACATTATCTCCAATCACGGCCCGGGTT
>NW_026749818.1:0-1722 GCF_022355385.1 Mustela nigripes
ACCAGAATCCCCCTTAACATCCATTCTTCCTTCCCAGTTCAGAAGCCACTTTCCTCAGGCGCTGCCATAACAAACAGTCACAAACTTGGTGCCTGAACAGAAGTGTTAAGGTTTTGATAGGATTAGGGCAAGCTGTTCCTTCTGGAGGCTCTGAGGCAATCATTTGCTCCACACTCTCTCATGGTTTCTGGGGGCTGCCAGCAACCCTTGACATTTCTTGAACTGTTATTTGTTGTTGTTGTTTTAAGATCTTATTTATTTATATGACAGAGAGAGATCACAAGTAAGCAGAGAGGCAGGCAGAGAGAGGAGGAAGCAGGCTCCCCACGGAGCAGAAAGCCTGATGCGGGGCTCGATACCAGGACCCTGGGATCATGACCTGAGCCAAAGGCAGAGGCTTTAACCCACTGAGCCACCCAGGCGCCCCTCTTGAACTGTTGATACATCACTCCCATCTCTGCCCCTGTCTCCACGTGGCATTTTCTTTTGTGGCAAACATTTTTTCCCATTTTGTTTTTTTTTACATTCACTATTTAAAGTATACTTCTTACAGAGAGAAGGGCCGCAAAATACAACCACATTTTACAGTTAATTTGCAAATGGAAAGTGTTAATTAAAATTTAAGGCTCTCGAAGTTTCTAATTAGCCTGTAAAATTCATTCTGCTATTGGGGTTTGAGTTTTTATTTCTTTTCTTGGTTGTATCTCTAATTATAGACTGTAAACTAAAAGTTGGGTTTTTTTTTATATTTCACAAGAGCATTTTAAAAGAAAATCACCAAAGTTTTAAAAATGTAAATGGCTTCCTAAGATTCAGTTGATGCAGATACTATTAGATAATTTGGTTTCACTGTGAAGTGAAAACTTCTAACAGAAATGGCTGAGCTTTTACTTTATGAATTGGAATTTAGGGAAAATAATCTCAAATATTGATTAGATTTAGTTAAATCATGGGCATAATTCCATCAGTTGGTGATAATACACAAATTTCATATTTTTTATCCAAGTAGCACAAGAATATGGCAAAAAGTGTGGGTTACCACTCTATTTTTATAAAAAGATTCATTTATTTATTTGAGAGCAAGGAGAGAGGGGTGGGGGGAGGGGCGGGGGGAAAGGGAGAAAGAATCCTGAGCAGACTCCCCACTGGGCACAGAGTCTAAGGCGGGGCTGGATCCCATGATCTGTGATCCTGACCTGAGCAGAAATCAAGAGCTAGATGCTTGATGGACTGAGCCCCCTGGGCGTCCCCTCCATTTTTTGAATATACATCCAGGACTGGTTTTTAAGATCACAGTCTTGCATAATAGGCAAGAAGCTGAAATAATGACTGAGTCAGAAATTAAGGCAACAGCAATTCATTGACTGGTCCCCATACATCAAGCACATTGATGTCCCTCGTCACAGCAGTGCTGACCCTTACTACTTCATTTTTTACCACATTCATATGTACCTAGATAACACAGCATCCAGAGCTGGTAGATGTATCTACATCCTAAAGGCACCGAATTTTAGCATACAACTCAGTAATGCCTAGTCACTCTGGAGGGCTGTCAATATGACCACTGTCCCGTTTGAAAGCATTTCCAAAGAGGCTCACACTCCCGTGCTGTTGGCTTCATTCCCACTCCAAGCCGAAGTGAGGGCTAATGTACTTCCTGTCTCTACAGGCTTGCCTTTTACAGACATTTCATATAAATGGAATTTCACAATCTGTGCTTTT
>NW_026749819.1:0-1722 GCF_022355385.1 Mustela nigripes
GACCTGACCTGACCTTGCCCCCAAACCAAAACTTGAACCTGACCCTAAAACTGACCATGACCCTGAACCTGACCCTAAACCGAACCATCAGCCTAACACTGACCCAGAGCTTGACTCTGACCGTAACGCTAACCCTGGAACTACTGTGATCCTGACCCTAAACCTAACCATGAACCTAACACTAACCCTGACCCAACCCTAAACCTTACACTAACCATGACCCCAAAGACGTCTAACCCTAACCCTGACCCTAAGTCATTTTTAAACCTAACCCTAACACTAAGCTGGTCTAAACCCAGCTCTGTTCCCTCCAGCAGGGACAGCAGCTGCACCCAGGCCTCCCAGGGGCTGGGGGGAGGCTGTCTGGGGGTCACTGGATGGACACTGCATTGAGTGGTGTGTGAGCCTTGAGCAGCTTGGGGACCGGCGGCTCAGGGAGCTATGGTGGAGCAGGAAGTTCGGTAAGGATCCCCCAGGCAGTGGTGATCTCACTTCCTTTATGACAGAGCCCCACTGAATTGGAACCCACGTATCCAGGCACCCCATTACAGACAAAACCGCCATGCCCAGCTCATTTCTAGGCACTCCTAAAGGAAGCGACATGTTCTTCTGCTGTACTAAAGCCGAGAGGATGCAGGGAAAAGAGAGCTCGCCCGCCAGACACGTCCCCTCCCTGGCAAGTCATATCAGGTTTCCCCAATGCCGCAGGCCCTTTGGCTAATAAAATTAAAAGGTTACACCAGGGGGCTCAGAGTCAGAGAGTCCCGCACATCTTATCCAATTGTGTAGCTCTAGGTCTCCTCCCCGTCTCTGTGTGTGTGTGTGTGTGTGTGTGTGTGTGTGTGTGTGTGCGAGTGCCTCTGGGTGTCTGTGTGTCTGTGTGTAAAGAGGACCTTGCCATGCCATCGTGGGTGGAGATGCCCCAAGCAGGATCAGGCTGATGAGGGTTTAAATATCTGGTGAGCAAGTCATGTTCACAGCCCAGTTTAAGGCTGGTTAAGTGGGATCGGGTGTAGGTTCTACACCCTTCTGCCCAGGGTTTATCCTGAGACCCTGAACGGATGGGTCCATGACCCAGGAGCGGGGCTAACCTTAACAGTAACCACTAACCCTGACCCTGACCCTGACACTGACTGTGAGCCTGCCCCAAAATCTGACACAAGCCCTAACCGTGTCCCCGAACCTGACCCAGACTGTGATCCTGACCTGAACCCTAAACCTAAACCTAAGCCTGACACTGACCCTGATGTGGAACCTGAACCTAAACCTAACTCTGACATTACCATAACCGTGACTCAAATCTAAGCAGGACCCTGACCCTGAATCTAATCCTAACCCTGATGCTGACCTAACCAGGATCCTAACCCTACCCCTGACCGTGACAGTGTGCTTGAGCCTAACCCTAAACCTAATGGTAACTCTTACCATGACCCTAATAAGGACCCTGTACCTACACCTCATGTGACCCTGAACCTAACACTAACCCCTACCCTAAACCAAACCTAACCCTGACATTACGCTGTCTAACCCTAACCCTAACCATAACCCTACTTCTAACTCTAACCCAAACCCCAATCCCAAACCCTACCGCCAAAACCTAACTGTGACACTGAACCGAACATTGACCCTATACCAAAGCCTGACCCTCAACCTGACCCTGGCCCTGACCTTTACCTGACCCTGACTCTGACCCTAATCCTAACCTTGACACTAACTCTGACC
>NW_026749820.1:0-1722 GCF_022355385.1 Mustela nigripes
TCTTTTTACTCCAGGTCACTAACTTGATCCTCTGCTTCTGCCAGCTTCTTGCATGTTGCTTCAATTCCGCTACCAATCTTTTCATCGGGAATTTTATTTTATTTTATTTTATTTTATTTATTTTATTTTATTTTATTTTATTTTATTTTATTTTATTTATCAGTTTTATCTTTGTGGTTCTTGACTCTCCCTGATACCTTCTGTGTTTTCTGATGTACACAGAGTATCCTGGCCGCCTCTTTCAATCCTCCATCAGGCGTGTTATATATAGAGGTTTCACTCCAATTATTGGCCGTGATCATATCTTGTTCTTTTTCCTCGGCTCAATTTATTCTTTCTCTTTGCCTTGGATATAGGACTCTTCTTCTTCTCCATATTCGAAAAGCCCGTCCTGTTTTCTAGCCAGAGGGTAATTTATTTAGGAAAAAGAGATCATGGAGTGCCCATGGGCTGGCCCTTGAGGGAGTCTCTGGTGTGTGTGTGTGTGTGTGTGTGTGTGTGTGTGTGTGTGCACATGTGTGACACATGCCCTCTGTTGTGTTGTGACTGTCCAGTCTTTGAGGCCAGTCATCTGACAAGGCTCTCCTTGTCTGCCATTTATGTGTTTGGGGTCTGGGCTGAATACACTGAGGTTTAGCTTGGCGGGCTCTTGTGTGCCTGTGAAAGGAGATGTTCAACCCACACAACAGAACAAAGGCCTGCAGAATGGTGTAATCAGGAAAGAACATGTAGGAGGGCTTTCTTCTAGTTCCATAGGGAGAGTCTGTTCTCCTGGGACAGAGTAACTTGGTCTTAGAAAGGTTGTCCCCCAAGTGTTCCACTGCAGGGATATCGTGTTTCCAGATTAGGCAGCTAATGTGCTCACTGTCATGTCTTGGGTCAGTAGCTCGGTTTTGATGCTGCTGGTGCAAGAGCCCTAAATTTTTTTGGGTCCCCATCGAGTCATCTCCCTGAACACTGCCTCTTACGGATGCACTGCCAGAACCCATGATCATCCCACTGTCTCTCATGGTATTGCTCTGATCGTAGTTTCCAGGTGTCTGCACCCGGTTGCTTGTTGGTATCTTCTCAAGGAGAAGCACAGTGTTCTCTCAAGTCGATGTCTGCCAAACCTGGTGATCTGAAATCTCCAGGCCTCAAGACCTTTGTTGGCAAGAACTCTTGCCCTTCAGACCCTTTGCTGGTCACAGCCAATGCCATTTGGAAACAGGCTCTGTGTGGATTTCCAATGTGCTCTGCTCCCCTGTGCCTTTGTCTTTTGCATTGGCTCACTTCCCTCTGACGCACCAACCGCTACATCTCCCCTGTGCTATGTCTCCAATCTTCTCCCATAGTCTCTGTGACTTCTACTCTCTTTTTCTGTGGACTTTACTTTGTATGCTTCAGGTCAATTTCCACCAAGGTGCAGTTATTGTGTTCATCCTCCGGTTGTATTCATGGATGAAGGCAAGCCTGGAGTTCTAAGATACTACTACTTTTTCACTGTCCTCCAAAGGTACCACAGATTCTTACCAAGGCATAAGAAAAAATGAATTTTTGCCACTTGCCTCATATTATAAAATGTTCCCAGGATAAACCCCCTGAGGGCTTTCAGAAATACTTTAGCAATATTAGAAGGATCTATGATGTCCAAGTGTGATTGTCCGATAGCATTGATCTGCGATTTTAGCTCAGGCAGGTCCAGGCTCAAATTGGTATGATGTCAGATGCCACACAAATGTC
>NW_026749821.1:0-1722 GCF_022355385.1 Mustela nigripes
GGGCCCTGAGCTCTCCACTCCTCTGGGCCGGATTGTGAGACCGCCATTATCATTTCATCATCCAGAACTCTTCTGAAAGCCTTCAGGGATCAGAAGTTCCCGGATTACTTAGCCCTACCCTAGGTAAGGGCAGGGCAAATCCATCTCGGGCAAAGAAACTTGAGAATCAATACAAAAGGCCCCTTCCCCAGAAGACCAACAAGAAACCCAGCCAAGATCAACTTCACTTACTAAAGAGAACAGTGGAGTTCCAGAGGAGGAGAAAGCAAAACAAGGAATTCATGGCTTTCTCCCAATGATTCTTTAGTTTTGCAGTTATATATTTTTTCTTTATTCTTCTGCTACTTTTTTTAACTTTTACCCATTCGTCTTTAAATGATTTTTTAACGAGTTTATTTTTAAAATACCTTAAAAAAATAATAATCTATTTTGAACCTTCATTATTATAGTCATATATTATCCTCCATTGTATCTAACTATATATTTTTTTACACATAGGGTTTTTTCTTCTAAATAATTTGGGGTATAACTTCTCCTAATAGACCAAAATATACCCTACATCTAGCTCCAAGATTGTTCCAGTGTCCAGCCTGAGCAAATTCTCTCCAGTTTATTTTTCTTTATTGTCCCAACCAACTTGCTCTATCAACTTATTTTTTAGAAATTAAATTTTTTAACTCATTTTTATAGGTTTATTCCATCCCATAATTGTGCCTACCCTTATATGTTTTTCATCCTTTAAAATCTCGGGAGGTAGTTTCTTCTAAGAGACCAAAATACTCCCAAAATTAAGTGAGTGACCCTGTTCTTGTCACAAATCTAGTATATATATAATTTTTCTTTTTTAATATTTTTTCCTTGTTTTAATTTTTTTCAACATTTTTCCCCTAGAACTTCTTTTTTATCCCCTTTCATTCTCCCACAACTTGGGGTCTCTTCTGATTTGGTTAAAGCACATTTCCTGGGGCCTTTACCACGCTTTTAGCATTTTATTTGCTCCTTTATATATTCTTATCTGCTCAAAATGACAAGGTGGAAAAACTCACTACAAGAAAAAGAACAAGAGGCAGTACCAAAGGCTAGGGACCTAATCAAAACAGACATAGGTAATATGACAGAACTAGAGTTCAGAATGATAACTCTCAGGGTTCTAGCTGGGCTGAAAAAAGGCATGGAAGATATTAGAGAAACCCTCTCCAGAGAGATAAAAGCCCTTTCTAGAGAAATAAAAGAACTAAAATCTAACCAAGTTGAAATCAAAAGAGCTATTAAAGAGGTGCAATAAAAAATGGAAGTTCTTACTGCTAGGATAAATGAGGCAAAAGAATTAGTGATACAGAAGACCAAATGATGGAGAAGAAAGAAGCTGAGCAAAAGAGAGACAAACAAATACTGGACCATGAGGGGAGAATTTGAGAGATAAGTGAGACCATAAGACGACAAAACATTAGAATAATTGGGATGCCAGAAGAAGAAGAAAGAGAGAGGGGAGCAGAAGGTATATTGGAGAGAATTTTTGTAGAGAATTTCCCTAATATGGCAAAGGGAAAAAACATCAAAATCCAGGAGATGCAAAGAATGACCCTCAAAATCAATAAAAATAGGTCCACAGCCCGTAACCTGATAGTAAAATTTACAACTGTTAACGACAAAGAGAATATCCTGAAAGCAGCCCGGGAGAAGAAGTCTGTATTGTACAACAGTAAAAACATTTGATTGGCA
>NW_026749822.1:0-1722 GCF_022355385.1 Mustela nigripes
ACACACACAAAAATAAGGGTAAACATGATGAAGGGATGGAATATGACTGTAAAGATGAAAATTTTAAAAAATTCTAAAAAATAGAATTGATAAGATAAGTTGGTTGGGAAAAGAAAGGAAAACAAAGTGGAGAGAATTTGCTCAGGCTGGAGACTGGAACAAAGCCCTGTGCTAGATTTAGGGTATATTTTGATATTAGAAGTTGTATCCCAAAATTTTTTAGAAGGAAAAATTCTATATGTACACAAAAAATAAAGGTAGATACAATTAAGGATAAAATGTGACTATAATAATGAGGGTTCATAAAGACTTTTTTAACGAAAGGTATTGTTAAGATGAGCTTTCAGAAAGTGACTGATTTCCTGTTTCTAGAATTGCTGCTCTTCTTCTCTTCAATCTCCTGTTGGATTTGTAGGTGTTTGGAATGTTTTGATAACTACCTAACTGAACTCCTGCGACCTGATGTCATCTCAGCCTGTTACTCCTCTGCTATCTTGACTCCTCCCCTCTGAATACCTTTTATCTCTTTTTGTTGTCTGATTGCTGTTGCTAGGACTCCTAGTACTCTGTTGAACAAGAATGGTGAGAGTGGGCATCCTTGTCGTGTTCCTGATCTCAATGGAAGACTCTCATTGTTTCCCCATTGAGAATGATATTTGCTGTGGGTTTTTCATAGATGGATTTTATGAAGTTGAGGAATGTTTCCTCTATCCCTATACTCTGAAGCATTTAAATCAGGAAAAGAGGCTGTATTTTGTCAACAGCTTTTTCTGCATCAATTGTCAGGACCATGTGGTTCTTCCCTCTTCTTTTACTGATTTGTCCTATCACATTGATTGATTTGAAAATGTTGAATCACACTTGCAACCCATGTATAAATCCCACCTGGTCATGGTGGATAACCTTTTTAATGTACTGTTGGATCCTATTAGGATCTTGTTAAGAAACTTGGCATCCAAATTCATCAAAGCTACTGGTCTGAAATTCTCCTTTTGGATGGGGTCTTTGCATGGTTTTGATAGTCATAGTAAGAATCTGTAAGTTTTCCTTATGTTTCAGGTGTTTTTTTTTTTTTAATAGCTTCAGGAGAATAGGTATTACTTCTTTTTGGAATATTTCATAGAATTCACCAGCGAATCTGTCAGATCCTGGAATCCTGTTTTTTGGGAGGTTTCTGATCACTGCTTCAATCTTGTTACTAGTTACTGGTCAATTCAGGTGGTCAATTTCTTCCTGATTCAGTCTTGGAAGTTTATCAATTTCCAGAAACACATCCATTTCTTCTAGGTTGCTTAATTCATTGACATATAGCTGTTGATAACAATTTCTGATGACGGTTTCTATTTCCTTGGTGTAAGTCGTGATCTCTCCCCTTTCGTTCATAGTTTCATTAATTTGGGTTCTCTTTCCTTTCTTTTGGATTAGTTTGGCCAACGGTTTATTGATCTTATTGATTCTTTCAAAGAACCAGCTTCTAGTTTTGTTGATGTGTTCTACTGTATTTCTAATTTCCTTTTTTTAATTAATTTATTTATTTTCAGAAAAACAGTATTCATTATTTTTTCACCACACCCAGTGCTCCATGCAATCCGTGCCCTCTATAATACCAACCACCAGGTACCCCAACTTCCTACCCCCACCCCCGCCACTTCAAACCCCTCAGATTGTTTTTCAGAGTCCATAGTCTCTCATGATTCACCTCCCCTTCCAATTTACCCAAAC
>NW_026749823.1:0-259 GCF_022355385.1 Mustela nigripes
ATTATTATACTCCCTGATAAATTCATCCTTTTAGTCTTCTGTAATTTTGACTTGATCATTATGTCTGATAATGAAATTTGCTTTAAAATCACTTTTCATTATCTTGATATAACCACCAAAGTTATAGTGTGATTAGTGTTAATATAGCATAGTTTTTCTTTTACTTTATAAAGCACTTCTATATTTAATCCTGAAAAAAAAAAAAAACAGATTTTTAGCTCTGGAAGCATCTTTCTAAATTATCTTTTTTTTTTTTTTA
>NW_026749823.1:359-1722 GCF_022355385.1 Mustela nigripes
AAATTATCTTTTTTTTTTTTAAATGAAGCAGTAGCAATTTTTGTTAAGGGACCTAAAGTGAAAATAGGTTTATTTATTTATTTATTTAGTAAAAGATTTTATTTTGTTTATTGACAGCAAGAGAGAGAGAGAGAGAGAGAGGAAGCGCACAAGCGGGAGGAATCACGTGCAAAGGGAGAGGAAGAAGCAAGCTCCTTGGGGTGCAAGTAGTCCCATGCAGGGCTGGATCCTTGTACACTGGAATCATGACCTCAGCCAAAGGCAAATATCTGCTTAAACAACTGAGTCATCCAGTCACCCCTAGAAAATTAAAAAAAAAAAGACCTTTTAAAAACATTTTGTTTGTTTCTTTTTTTTTAATATTTTATTTATTTGACAGACATAGAGACAGGAAGAGGAAGTATAAGCAGGGCAGAGGGAAAAGGAGAAGCAGATTTCCCAGTGAGCAGAGAGCCTGATGTGGGGCTCCATCCCAGGACCCTGGGATCATGACCTGAAAGGAAGGGACACTTATGGAGGAAGCCACCCAGACACCTCTTTTCTTTGTTTTTAATATATGGCAACTGATGCTTCCCAGCCACGAGGAGCATATTACCCGTTGATTAAATCTTTGATAACAACCTATTTAAAAATGTGTGTAAATATATACTTACTCAGATTTATACACTTTGTGTTTTCTTCATAGTTTGGGGCTAGAGCCCATGGTCACAACACTGCTTCCAGTCTTTGCCTTCCCATCTTTTGATACCAGGTATTTGGTCAGCAAAGCAAATTAGTATCAAAATTAATAAGCCCTTGGCACCATATCTCTGGGGCAGAGGTTGCTCTTAGCCAAGGCCCAGAGCAGTGGACCTCCCATCGCTAGTGCTATAGCCCCAAGGACTAGGTCCCTGCCACCAGAACTCAGTCTTACATGTTATGCTAAGCAGACAAAACCAAAACAGGAAAGCTCCGACAGCTTTAACAGGCATGCCTCATCTCCAACTCCCTCGACATCCAGGCAGTACCAGATGACAGGGAGGGGTCTTGGTCCAACATATGGGAGGGAAGGAAGTAGCCACGAGCAAGTACCTGCCTCTCTGTGCCTTTCTTTCATGAGCAGGTTGTAAGGAGGACGAAGAGGAAGGGGAAGAGAGGTGAACTTCAAGGGGTGAAGGCCTCAGGTAGGCAGCTGGCTCCTGCCAGTAGGAAAGGGACAAAGGAGAAGGCAGTGAGTCTGGCAGGGAGGGTGGGGGGTAAGGGTTACAGCTTATGATGGAATCTGGACAGGAGTAATAGGGATACTAGTCATTTGAGTCCACCATTGGCAAGCTGGGCTGGGTGTCAGGGCAGATAGGCCTCCCTGGGCAACGGCACATGAGAA
>NW_026749824.1:0-1722 GCF_022355385.1 Mustela nigripes
CCCCCCCCCTTGGGTCCTTGCCAGCGGCAGGGTGCCACCTGGGCCTCCGCCTCATCCTCTCCATCCGCGGGGAAGTCAGAGCGGCCCCCACCAACCACCACCAGGAAACCAGATTGATTCTCGCAAATCCCCGCTGCCAGGGCCCCATCTGTGTGCTGACCGAAAAGCCGCCCTCAAGCAGCCGGCCCGCGGAGCGTCTAGAGTTCTCCCAGCCCCGCGCTCACGCCACCCCAGGCCGCCCCCGCCCCCGCGGGCCGCGACTTACCGCCAGTGTCCACGAAGCGCGGGGGCGGGCGGTCCCGCAGCGTGGCACTCCAACCCGCGCTGGCCTCGTCCTCGTCGGACTCCTGGGCTTCGGGGCCATCGGGAGGCAGCGGGGGGCCGGGGCGCTCGTGTTCGGCGTCCGAGGAGGAGGCCGAGGAGGAGCGCGAGGCGGCGGACGTGCTGTAGAAGGGGTTCCTGCCGCTGTCCGGGCCGGACTCGCCGAACACGTCGTCCCAGATGTGCAGGCTCTTGTAGCGCGCGCGGGCCGCCTCGAGCAGCGCCGGCGCCCTCCTCCGCGCGCTCCCGCCGACCTGGGCCACGGCCCCGGCCGCCGCCCGCGCGCCCGCCCCCCAGAGCGCCTCCCGGCCGCCCACGCCGCGGCCCGCCGCCCCCCACCAGCGCAGCCCGCAGCACAGCGCCCGCCGCCCCGCGCCCGGCTGGCCCGCCGTCTTGGCCGCCTCGGGCCCAGCGCCCGAGGAAGCGCCCTCGGAGCTCCGGCGCCGCAGGCTGCAGGCCGCGGAGGGACGCAGGGCGCGAGGGCGGGAGGCAGGGGCTGCGGCCGTGCCCAGGCGCCGCCGCTACCGCCGCCGCTGCGTCTCCTCGGCGCCCGCTGCGTCCCCGCGCGCCCTCCCGCTGCACCCCGCGCTCCCTGGCCGACCTTCCCGCGCGAGAGCCGCCAGAGACCGACCCCGCCTCCTCGCACTTCCGGCCCGCCGGCCAATGGGGAGCAGGCCGGGGCGGGGCCCGCGCGGGGCACGCCCCACACCCCTCGGCAGATCGGGGCGAAGAGAGCAGCTGCGGCGGCGGCGGCAGGGGGTAGGGCGGCCGGTGGCTTCCTCGCCTGCAGGACGTGTGGCCCGGGTCCGCCACCCGCAGGCCCTGCGCGGCCCTGCAGTGGGAAGGGAGGAACCGAGTGGGTGTCGGGGGTTGGGGGGGACGCAGCCGGTCTTCCCGCCACCGGAGCCGGATCACGGAGCTTGAAGCCCGCGCGCTCGGTCCCCTTCCGCAGTCGGCGCAGGCGTCGGCGGGGAGCTGTCCTCCCCGGTGGTTCTGAACCAGGCGCTGCGGAAATTCCAGGTAGGCGACGGCCCCAGGGTCACGATTCCCGTGGCTGCTGTGGCTGCTGCTGCTTCGTTGCTCCACAGCCGGCTGTGCCTTGAGCTCTTGCAAGCACAAGGGCTATCTGGCTTCCGGGAGCCTTGCTCTAATAAGGAGCCCGCCTCGCTGGTTCATTCCTGGGGTCAGGTGGTGACTCAGTCTCGCTTCAATACCCCTGTAATTTGAGGGGGTCAACATCTGATCTTAGTCATTCCTCCCATCTTTGACCTTTGACATCTTTAAACTCAAAGTATTCATTACCTTCCATATATTAATTACTCTAACACCACCACTGCAACATCTTCACCCATAAATTTGACACACTTGTCTGTTAAAATACGGCACAATCACCCAGGCTTC
>NW_026749825.1:0-1722 GCF_022355385.1 Mustela nigripes
CATGTGGTTTCAAGCTGTGTGCTTGTCTCCCTGTTTTACCCCAGGAAAGGCTTCTGCGGTTTGTTCGTGTTGTCAAAACTCAAGTGTGTGATCTCCTGGTGTTTTCCCTATTGGTTTGTCCGTATTTCCTTAATTTTGATAATCACATGTATGATTTCCATTGTTCTGTTAACTTTGGAGTTCGGTTTTCCTTCATCTTCTTCCTTCAATTGTCCTTTTCGGTGGCTTTCATTCTCGATGTTTTTAAATGTTGGACATGCATGCATTTAACCCGATAGGCTTTCCCCATACAATGTTTGGGCACCATCCTCTAAGTTTCTTAGAATTCCTTCGTTCATGGCTCTTTAGCTTTTCCTTTGGATTTTCTTCCTTGCATTCATTGCTAGTTCGTGAGTGTGTTGTGTTTTCCAAGTTTTTCTGTCTGGATGTATTTCCAATTCGAAAGTGATATATTCCTGTTTTCATACCTTCGTGATCATAAGTGCACAGGATAGGATTTGTCTTCTCTTCCATGAATTACGACTGGAGTAGGACTTGAGCATATGACCTGCGATAGACAAAGTTAGGTCTGCCGCTGGGAAGAACATAACTTATTGTCCTCAGAGACGCAATCTTACTCATGGATCCCCAAAGTTCGGGTGGTCTCGAGAGCCCCTGTGGACGTCTGTTATTCCTTAGCACCTTCCCATCCAGATGATCTGTCCTGTGCTTAAGTTGGATATTATAGTTCCCAACAGTATTGGGTAAAATTCGCCATCTCCATTCCTGTGTGTTCATAGGCTTCCAACGTTTAGGTACACCCTTGTTCGTGGTGTATATGTTGGCAATTCTTCCACGTTTCTGTTGTATGGATGCTCCATCCAGACAAAACACCTTCCTCTTCTCTTTTGTCTCTCGAGGGCATAAAATCACTCTCGCTGACTTAGGCACAAACACGTGGGCTCTCTTCTCCTTGGGAATATCATAACCTACGTCTTCCCAATTTCTTCATGTGCAATCTATGAGTATCTTTATCGTCGAAGGAAATCTCCTATGGGCCTCAGAAGGACGAGCATCTTTAATATTGGTTGTTTTCTTATGGATCTTTTCTACCTTTATTTTTTTGATTTTCAATATCAACCACTCTTACAAACTGTTTGTATTGACGGGGGACTTTAGACCTGAGTATTGAATGTATTCTTGGTTGGTAATAGTTCACTTTCTCATTTCTGTTGGCTTCTCATTTGGATTCTATCTGCCTTTCACCGACATGGTATTTTCTTGGGGTTGTTTCATGGGTACCTTTCCTCACTTCCTTCCCATCTTTTGCTTAACTTATCTTTGTATGTGTTCATGTGTGTGTGCTTGTGCCTGTGTTAATGTGTGTGCGGTTTGTGTTTCACATCACACTTATTATTAAAACACGAGAGAATGGCATTCGGTCTCTTATGCGTCCCAATTCATTAGACATGCCTTGAAAACTCACATTCCATCATTTTCAGGAAATCCCCTGAAAGGAATGTCACCTCTTGTCCTCTTCAAGAAACACGTGTCCTCACAAAACTGCCTTCCAACAAACACCACCATTTGAATTCTTCCTTAGAGTCATACTGTCTGTCCCAATACCCTAGCTTTTTCGGATGTTTCTGGACTGCCATGAGTTAGTGAAATCGTCTGTTTGTTGTCTTTCTGAGAATGACAGATGTGACAAAGCCCAATGCTCTCCGCAAGACTGCCATAAGA
>NW_026749826.1:0-1722 GCF_022355385.1 Mustela nigripes
GACCCTGAGATCATGACTTAGGCTGCAATCAAGAGTTGGACACTCAACCAACTGAGCCATGCAGGGGTCCCTAAAATACTTCTAACTGAATGATAATGAATTTGTATTTAAAACTTGTAGGATGAAGTTTAAGAGATACTCAGAAACAGAGTGTGAAATGCTTTCAGTTAGTAGAGGAGAATGGCTACAAATTGTTAAGATTAGCATCCAATTAAGACATAAAAAAATAACAACACAATTTTAGATGAATGTAGCTGTCAACATTTGCTTTCCCCCTCCTGGAATCATACAAAAGGAACAAAGAGAATTCTGACCCCATTTTTCTACACAAAATATTATTTTAAAACATATTTTTTTCAAAGTACTAAGTATACAAATTCATACAATAAAAGCCATGTAAAAGCTGTTGAAGTTGTGGAGAAACTATATAGGGAGGTAAAGAGAACATATTCAGTGGTGAAATTCTAGTGGCAGCAGATCTCTGAATCAACAAAAAATATACTTGCAGAAAGTAAGGTGTCTCTTTGAAGAGTAAAATCTTTCCACTGCCTTTTTTCCCCAAAAAACAAGGGTAGGAAATGCCTCAAAGCTTCAGGGGAAGAAGACTTACTGGGCAATTTTTATAAAAAACACATAGGAAATAAGGCTATACAAATTGTCAGGTGAAGTAGCCATATTTGAGGGAAGCAATGCTAATGCAATAAAAGGTAGTGAAGAGTATAAGGTAACCTAAGCCTCTTCCCTCTCCTAATGGGGAAATGTAACCATTCGATGACAAGTAAGAAAAGGGTGTTGGAACAGTATCAAGAAGAAGATATTGTAAGGCAAAAATATCTAAATAAAACAGGAATTCAGTAAAGTGTCAGGATATAAAATCAATGCACAGAAATCAGTTGCTTTTCTCTACACCAACAGCAAGACAGAAGAAAGAGAAATTAAGGAGTCCATCCCATTTATAATTGCACCCCAAACCATAAGATATGTAGGAATAAACCTAACCAAAGAGGCACAGAATCTATACTCAGAAAACTATAAAGTACTCATGAAAGAAATTGAAGAAGACACAAAGAAATGGAAAAATGTTCCATGCTCCTGGATTGGAAGAATAAATATTGTGAAAATGTCTATGCTATCTAAAGCAATCTACACATTTAATGCAATTCCTATCAAAGTACCATCCATCTTTTTCAAAGAAATGGAACATATAATTCTAAAATTTATATGGAACCAGAAAAGACCTCGAATAGCCAAAGGGATATTGAGAAAGAAAGCCAACGTTGGTGGCATCACAATTCCGGACTTCAAGCTCTATTACAAAGCTGTCATCATCAAGACAGCATGGTACTGGCACAAAAACAGACACATAGATCAATGAAATTTTATTTTAGACCTTCATCTAGAACAATGACTAGAAAAAAATATTACTGAGGAGACTATAAAAATTGTGATCGAACCATGTCCTTTTAATTTACCTCTTTGAAAGTGAAATGTACGAACTCAAGCAGGAAGTAGGTGGACAACAAAAGATAAAATAGAAACTGGCAGAAGTCAGGGAAACAAAGAAAAAGGAACAGATAGGTGTGTAAGTTTACTGATAGAAAACATATTCTTCCAGTTGCTTCTCTTAGTAAAATAAGGCATTTTAACAGAGAAAGTAGAGTGTGAAATACCTCATCTTGGACATGAAGAGAGTGAAATGATCAGGTGGTGCTTGTTTGAATA
>NW_026749827.1:0-1721 GCF_022355385.1 Mustela nigripes
GAGGCTGTTGCTCAAGTTTTTGTCTCTGGATATCGTGCCATTCATGGTCATGAAATATCCGGGTGACTTCATGGGAAGTGGACGAGTCTTACTCTCGGGGGGTTTGGCCCCGTCCAAAGAGTTTGGGGTCATTCTGTGGGATGGAAGAAGTCCGTTTTTTTGTTGTTTTTTTTTTGTTTTGTTTTGTTTTTCAAACTCAGTTGTCCCACCAAATGAGGGATTCCAGAGTAGAGCCCTGGGGAGGGGCGATTGGACAAACAGAAATCTGCTTTAAATTTGGGGCCTAGTGAGATGTCAAACCATTATGTCATCTAATGGTCTAGACACTGAAAGGACTTACTAGAGGACAGGACTCATGCTAAGGGTCACAATGCGTGTTTATGCCCTCGTCGCACTCAAGAATGGGCAGGACCTCAGGGTGAATGCTGGTTTCTCCTACACTGAACCTTGGACAACATGGCAACCACAATGTTTCTTGCCGTGGATAAAGAGGAGTTCTGATGCATCACACTCACCCCTGGGCACTGATTGGAAATAAGGTCTAGGTTCTGAAGCCTGAAAACTTAGGTAGGGAAGAAATGATGACATATGGCCATTGCGCCTCATATGGGCTCAGGGTGTGGTCAGTGTCTGGGTGTTGCTCAGGATGTCCCGGCTCAGGTTGTCTCAGACAGTGCATTACTGCCCAGGTTAGACTATATAATATGGGTACATTCGAGTGCCGTTAAGGTTTATTCTCATTTAATGTGCCCGGGCAGCTCATTAGGCAATATTTTGTTTCAAGAGGGCAGGCAGAGTGCTGCAATGATGGTCCGGGATTGCCAAACTTGTCGGCTTCGGGGCCAGGAGTGTGAGGTCGGAAGTCTGAGAACACAAGCTAGACTTGGGATTCAGGGCGAGGACACGGCAGGTACCTCCAGAAGATCTGAAGCAATATCTCATGCATCTGAAGTCAGAGCGATGATCAGATGTTGGCTCAGCTTGGATTTTCTGTTCATGACGGCCCCTTCATGAAGGGAGCCGAAACTCGAGGCCATGGAGGTTTTCCCATGTTTGGAGTAGTGGGATGCCCCCTCCTAGGAATCCTTCTGCGGGACAATTGAGACCTGTTGGACAGCTCCAGGACATCCCATATGGATGAGTCCAGACCAACGTTCGAGGATGGATGCCTGGGAAGCCCGCCTCACATTCCAATTGTCTCCTAGGGACAAGAGAGTTTAGATCTGATGGCTCTGCGGGAGCACCGGGGTGGCGGAGTTGAAATGGACTTTCCTGAGGATGGGTCTAATGTGTGTTTGTGTCCATGAGGGCTTTGGAATGAGGCGGTGGCAACGGGACCCTGAAGTATTCTCCTAAGCTTTTGACATAGCTCCCATGCACAAGTTTCCTTGTGGAGACGAGGTTTGTTCTGATGGGTGGCTCAGGAAAACCCCAATGTTGGTATTGGAATCCAGGGTTTTGAGAAGACATGCCTGTAAACCAAAGCAATGGATCCGATTTTGGCCTAGGGTCCTGTCTGGTTCAATCTTCTTCTCTGGGGACATCCATCTAGGGTATGAGTGGAGGTAGATGCTTAGCTGGTGACAGACTGACCTTTTTGGCCCGGGTGACCTATACTATTGGGATGGCCTCAGGGAATTTGGAGGTTTCTCCTAATTTGTACGATTTTGGAAAATGGAATGGGCAGAATTCCCATGGATTGGGTAGGCACAGCCCTAATG
>NW_026749828.1:0-1721 GCF_022355385.1 Mustela nigripes
TAGCCCACGGATGAATCCCACCTGGTAATGGTGGATTTTTTTTTTTTAAATGTGCTGTTGGATTCTGTTCTAGGGTCTTGCTGAGAATCTTAGCATACATATTCATCAGTGATATTGGTCTAAAATTCTTTTTTCTGATAGGGTCCTTGCCTGGTTAAAGGATCAGGGTAATGCTGGATTCATAGAAAGTGTCTGGAAGTTTTCTTCTGGTTCAATTTTTGAAACAGCTTCAGGAAAATAGGTGTTATTTCTTCTTTGAAAGTTTGGTAGAATTCCCCAGGGAATCCCTCAGGTACTAGGCACTTGTTTTTTGGGAGGTTTTTTTTTTTTTTTTTTTTTTTTCCTTAAAGATTTATTTATTTATTTATTTGACAGAGAGAAATCACAAGTAGATGGAGATCCAGGCAGAGAGAGAGGGAAGCAGGATCCCTGCTGAGCAGAGAGCCCGATAAGGGACTCAATCCCAGGACCCTGAGATTATGACATGAGCTGAAGGCAGTGGCTTAGCCCACTGAGCCACCCGTGCGCCCCATGGGAGGTTTTTGATCATTGCTTAAATCTAGTTACTAGATATCGTTCTATTCAGGTTGTTAATTTCCTCCTGGTTCAATTTTGGGTATTTAAAATTTTCCAAGAATGCATCTATTTCACCCTGATTGCTTAGCTTATTGCATAGCATATAACTATTGATAATAACTTCTGATAATTGTTTCCTTGGTGTTAGTTGCTATGTCTCCCTTTTTATTCATAGTTTTATTAATTTTGGCTTATTTCTTTCCTTAAGATTAGTGTGGCAATTGTTTGTCGATATTATTGATTCTTTCAAAAAACCAACTTTAGTTTCATCGATACGTTCTACTGTATCTCTGGTTTCTACCTCATTGATCTCCATTCTAATCTTGATTATTTTTCTTCTTATGTATGGAGTTGGTTTGATTTGTTGTTGGTTCTCCAGTTCATTAAGGTGTAGAGACAGCTGGTGTATTCTGGATTTTACATATTTTTTGAGGGAAGCTTGGATGGATATGTTTTTCTCCATTATGACATCTTTGCTGTATCCCATAGGTTTTGGACCAAAATGTCTTCATTCTCATCGTTTTCCCTGAATTATTTGAGTTCTTCTTTGATCTCCTGGTTGATTCAAGACTTCTATCTTTTTAAAAAAATTTAAAGTAATTAATTCATTATATTTATCCATATATAACTTATTTTTATCCCCAGTGATGCAGGTGTGTGAATTGCCAAGTTTACACAATTCACAGGACTAATCATAGCATATACCCTCTCCGAAGTCCATATTCTCACCACCCTCTCCTGTCCCCCCTCACCCCAGCAACCCTCAGTCTAGTTTTTGAGATTGAATCCTTTATTGTTTGTCTCCCTCCCAATCCCATGTTCTTTCATTTGTTCTTTTCATACTCCCCAAACTCCCCACATTGCATCTCCACTTCCTCATATCAAGGAGATCATATGATAGTTATCTTTTTCCGATTGGCTTATTTTGTTAAGCATAATACCCTCTAGTTCCATTCACGTCATTGCAAATGGCAAGATTTCTTTTCTTTTGATGGTTGCAGAGTATTAGATTGTTCTTGGTGTGTTGAGTTTTCCAAGCTCTTTATACATATTGGATACTAGCCCTTTATTGGATATGTCATTTGCAGTATCATATCACAGTCTGTCAGTTGTCTTTTGGTCTTGCTCACTGTTTCCTTTTGATC
>NW_026749829.1:0-1721 GCF_022355385.1 Mustela nigripes
GTATCAACCGTGGTGCAGGCAAGGTGCACTCTGGAACCCTTGAGCAATCTGAAGTCCCTGCCAAAAAGAAATAAAAAAGAGAGAAAGAGAGACGGGGGGTGGGGGGGGGGGGGAGAAAAGAGAAGACCCAGCCTGAATGGGCCCCAGAGGTAAGATTTATAAAGTATGCAAACGAAAACAGACAAACCAAAAGACCCACAAAAATAAATGACAAGAAAAAAAAGGAAAATAAAAGTACCCAGCCAAAATGAACCCCAATTATAAGATTTATATATTATTAAAGCAAAAACAAATACACAGAAACACTGACAGATGAAAAAGATGGGAGGGTGGTCATAAATCCTCAGTGTGGGCGAGGAAGATTATTTTGATTCTTCCTGGATGTATCTTGATATCTTTGTTAAAGGACTCAACTTTCCTGAGATAAAGGGGGATTAAAACTGGTTTATATATAGGAGTAGCATTGATTGGGGTAAGGAGATTACCTTGAAGCTCATCTCTATGTGAATATTAAAAATATATATATAAAAAATTTAAAAAATAGAAAAGCAAAAGGAAAACACAGTATGGAATTTGTTGTACTGAAGTTCACATTGTGATGGTAAATAGGTTAAAAATTATTAAAAAAAATTTAAAAGTATGAGAATAGTGGGAACAAATTAAAAATAAAAGTTGTATCTATGGAGTAGTGAGTAGTGGTGGTTGTCCTGTTTTTTGTTTTTTTTTTGTTTTTTTTTTGTTTTTTTTTTTTGTTTTTTTTTTTGTTTTTGGCTGTCTTTCTGGGAGAGGGCCCTGCTGCATGGGTTTTCAGGCAGTCTTTCTAGAGTTGAGTCCTCTTGCCCTCCTATCAAGGGGCTGGGCTCTGAGGAAACCGGTTTTTCAGGCTTTAGTTCTCTGGAGTTTTGTTTTTTGTTTTGTTTTGTTTTGTTTTCCTCTCCCCTTGGAGGCTTTTGGCAGTTCTGTGGAGGTTTAGAGGAAAGCAAACTACCCAGACCTCTGTCTTAGACAAAAGACTCACTCTGTTCCTCTCTGGGTATTCCAGAGCACATAAATTCCCCCTCTGCCATCGGCAGAGCACATCCCCAGTCATGGTCTCAGGGGTTGCAGGAACTCCCACTTGTACCCAAAACCACAAGAAATACTAGTCCAAAGAGCTGGCTTCTAGTGGCTGCCACTGCTGCGGCTCTCTGGGCAGGTCCAGAGGGCCAGAGAGGTCCCAACCAGAGAGAGCACACTGAGATTTTCATGCTGGCCCAGCCAGGGAGTGTTCAGAATCTCCTGGTCCTAGAGAGCACCAGCTAGCCCCCTCAGGGACCTTTCTCCCAAGAGTGTGTGGAGCGCGAATAAGACCCCGGTGGTACAGCGTGTGTGTAGAGTGCAAAAGGCTGTGGTTCTAGAGAGCACCGGCTAGTGTCCACACCAGATTCTCTCATGCGCACCGCCACCCAGACACTCACACATGCTGGTGGCTCAGGGACCAAAACCTGGCTTTTTCGCTTCACCTTCTCTGGCTCAGCACCAGCAGTGGCCATCCTGGATCTATGGGCTTAATTAACCCTGCCCCTAACTGCCTGACTCCACCAATTTCCCCTTAAGATCTTTTGCCCTTTTTGAGTGCTTTAAACCAGACTCAAAGTCTGGTTCTAGTCATTTTGGTGAGAGATGGCTGAGGGAATGTGTAGTTGAATGTATCAACCGTGGTGCAGGCAAGGTGCACTCTG
>NW_026749830.1:0-1721 GCF_022355385.1 Mustela nigripes
TCTCCATCCAGCCACTGAGAGGCCTTACCTGAGGATTGGGCTCAGGCTGAGGGTCACAATGTGTGTTGGTGATCAATGTGGCCCGCAAGCATGGGCGGGACCTCATGGGCCACACTGGTTTCAACAATACTGAAACTTGGACAACATGCCAACCACAAGCTTTCTTGCCATGGGGAAAGAGTTCTGATGTCTGCATCATTTTCAAACCCGGTCCGTAATAGGAGAAAATGTCTAGGTTCTGAAGCCTGAAAACCGAGGTTGAGAAGAGATGACGACCTAAGGCCATGGCCGGTCTGATGTGCTCAGTGTGCGGCCAGCTGTCTGGGTGGGGCCAGGAAGACCAGGATCAGGCTGTGTCAGAAAGAGCATTAATGCCCAGTTCAGCCTATATATTTGGGGTACATCCGAATGGCGTGCTAGTTGATCCTCATTTGGGTTTCCTGGGTAGCCCCAGAGGGCCATGATTTTCTTCTGGACGGCAGGCAGAGTGCTGCATTGTAGTTCTGGATTGCCACACTGGAGGGCTTGTGGGCCAGTAGACTGAGTACGGAAGTCTGAGAACGCAAGCCTGGCCTAGGTTTCTGTGTGAGGATATGGCAGGCACAATCTACAGACCTGAATGGAGATCTGGAGCATCTGAAGTCAGGGCGAGGAGCAGACGATCGCTCAGGTTGGACATTCTGTCCCTGAGGGCACCTTCTTGAAGGGGGGGGTGGATAACGAGGTCATGGGGGTTTTCCCATTATGGGAGTTGTGAGAAGCTCCCAACTGCAAAGATTCTTCTGCAGGATAATTGAGACCTGTTGGTTTGCTCCAGGACAACGATTCCGAGCGGGGTTCTATGGATGGATGGACCGGTAGCCCACCTCGCATTTCAATTGTCTCCAAGCAACAAGATATGTAAGATCTGCTGGATCTGGGGGAGCAACCGAGGAGGCTGAGTTGAAATGGACTCTCTCGTGGATGTGTCCTAATATCATTTTGTGTCTATGGAGACCTTGGAATGAAGCAGTGGCACTGGGGCCCTGGAGGGATCTCCTAAAGAGAGGCATTCACACAGCTCCATCGTGCAAGTTTCCCATGTGTAGATGAGATTTGTTCTGATGGGTGAATCAAGAAACAACATAAGCTGTTATTGAAATCCAGGCTTCTGAGGAGAGATGCCTGGAAACCAAAGCATTGATTCCGATAGGTGCCTAGGGGCCTGTTCGTTCCTTTTTACCTCTGGGGACATCAGTCTACGGGTCTGAGTGCCGGTAGGTAATCAGATGGGCCCAGATTGCCCCATTTGTCCTGGGAAGCCACAAATATTGGGATGGCCTCAGGGACTTTGGAGGTCTATCCTCTTAGTAGGGTTGTGTCCATTGAAATGGGCACATACAATTCTTGGAGAGGGCAAGCACAGTCGTCAGGTAGGGCTCCAACGGCCTGAACCTGTAGGGTGTTAGTCCAGGGCTGTTTGGACAGTTGTCTGAAAACACAAACTCGGCTTATATTTCGGGTCATAGGTATGGCAGGACTGATCTACAGACCATGAGGAGAACTATTCGAGATATGAAAAAAAGGGCGAGTGTGAGGCTCTTGCTCATGTTTTTGTCTCTGGATTTAGTGTCACTCACGGTCGTGAAATTTCCAGGTGACATCATGGGAAATGGACGAGTCTTACTCTCTGGGGGTTTGGCCCCGTCCAAAGAGTTTGGGGACATTCTGTGGGATGGAAG
>NW_026749831.1:0-1721 GCF_022355385.1 Mustela nigripes
GTAGGTTCTTATCTGAAGAACTCTTCAGGATATGAAGAATGAGCGCGTCTGAGGCGCGTGCTCAGGCTTTTGTCTCTGGATTTTGTATCAGCGATGGCCGTGGAATGTTTGTGAGGCCTCATGGGCCATGGACGAATCTTGCTCTCTGTGGACTTGGCCCGATCCCAATTGTTTTTTGTCAATCTGTGGGATGTGAGTACTCCTTTCAGGTTTGTTACCTCAGGTGTCCCACCAAAAGAGGAATTCCAAAGCAGAGCGCTGGGGAAGAGTGAAGGTACAACCCGAACTATAGTTAAAAATTGGGTCCTAGGGGCATGGCCAGCCCAATATGCTGTCTCTCCATCCAGCCACTGAGGCCTTACCTGAGGACTGGTCTCAGGCTGAGGTCACAATGTGTGTTTGTGACCAATGTGGCCTGCAAGCATGGCGGGGCCTCATGGGCCACACTGGTTTCAACTACACTGAACCTTGGACAACATGCCAACCACAAGGTTTCTTGCCATGGTGCAAGAGTTCTGATTTCTGCATCATTTTCAAACCCGGGCCTAGATTGGAGATAACGTCTAGGTTCGGAAGCCTGACAACCGAGGTTGAGAAGAGATGACGACCTAAGGCCATGGCGGGTCCGATGTTCTCAGTGTGCGGCCAGCTGTCTTGGTGGTGCCAGGAGGTCCCGGATCAGGCTGTGTCTGAAAGGGCATTAGTACCCAGGTCAGCCTATATATTTGGGGTACAGCCGAATGGCGTGCCCCGTTGATCCTCATTTGGTGTTTCTGGGTAGCCTCAGAGGGCAATGTTTTTCTTCTGGAGGGCAGGCAGAGTGCTGCATTGTATTCTGGATTGCCAAACTGTAGGGCTTGAGGGCCAGTAGTCTGAGGACGGAAGTCTGAGAAAACAAGCTAGGCCTAGGTTTCTGGCTGAGGATATGGCAGTCACAATCTACAGACCTGAATCGAGATCTCGTGCATGTGAAGTCAGGGCGAGTATCAGACGATCGCTCAGGTTGGACATTCTGTCCCTGATGGTCCCTTCTTGAAAGGGAGGTGGATCACGAGGTCATGGGGGTTTTCCCACGATGGGAGTTGTGAGAACCTCCCAACTGCAAAGATTCTTCTGCAGGACTTTTGAGACCTGTTGGTGGCTCCAGGACAATGATTCCTAGCAGGGTTCTAAGGATGGATGGCTGGGTAGCCCACCTCGCATTCCAATTGTCTCCAAGCAACAAGACAGGTTAGATCTGCTGTATCTGGGGGAGCAACCGAGGAGGCTGAGTTGAAATGGACTCTCCCGTGGATGTGTCCTAATATGATTTTGTGTCTAAGGAGACCTTGGAATGAAGCGGTGGCACTGGGGCCCTGAAGGATTCTCCTAAGGAGAGGCTTTCACACAGCTCCATTGTGCAAGTTTCGCATGTGTAGATGAGATTTGTTCCGATGGTTGAGTCCAGAAACATCCATATGCTGTTATTGAAATCCAGGCCTCTGAGGAGAGATGCCTGGAAGCCAAACCAATGGATACGATAGTTGCCACGGTCCTGTTCATTCCTTTTTACCTCTGGGGAGATCTGTCTACGGGTCTGAGTGCAGGTAGGTGCTCAGATGGGCCCAGATTGCCCCTGTTTGTCATGGGAAGCCACAAATATTGGGGTGGCCTCAGGGTCTTTGGAGGTTTATCCTATTACTAGGGTTGTGGCCATTGGAATGGGCACATACAATTCCCTT
>NW_026749832.1:0-1721 GCF_022355385.1 Mustela nigripes
TCTCTCCTCTTTCATTCATGATTTTATTTATTTGGGTCCTTTCTCTTACTTTATCAATCTTATTAATTCTTTCAAAGAACCTGCTCCTAGTTTAGTTGATTTGTTCTATTGGTTTTTTTTTTTTTTTTTGGTTTTGGTTTTTTTGTGTTTTTTTCTTTGTTTGTTTCTATTTCATTGATTTCTGCTCTGATCTTTATTATTCCTCTTCTCCTGCTGGGTTTAGGCTTTCTTTGTTGTTCTTTCTCCGACTCCTTTAGGTGTAGGGTTATGTTGTGTATATGAGATCTTTCTTGTTTCTTGAGAAAGGATCGTACAGCTTTATATTTTCCTCTCAGGACTGCTTTTGCTGTATCCCACAGATTTTGAACACTTTTGTTTTCATTATCATTTGTTTCCATGAATTTTTTCAATTCTTCTTTAATTTCCTGGTTGACCAATTCATTTTTTAGTAGGATATTGTTTAGTCTCCATGTATTTGTGTTCTTTCCAAATTTACTCTTGTGATTGAGTTCTAGTTTCAGAGCATTGTGGTCTGAGGATATGCAGGGGATGATCCCAATCTTTTGATAATGGTTGAGATCTGATTTATGACCCAGGATGTGGTCTACTCTGGAGAATGTTCCATGTGCACTAGAGAAGAATGTGTATTCTGTTATTTTGGGATGGAATGTGTTGAATATACCTGTGATGTCCATCTTGTCCAGTGTGTCATTTAAGGCCTTTTTCCTTGTGGATCTGTTGCTTGAATGATCTGTCCATTTCAATGAGGGGAGTGTTAAATTCCCCTACAATTTTTTTTTATTGTCGATGTGTTTCTTTGATTTTGTTATTAATTGGCTTATATAGTTGGCTGCTCCCATGTTAAGGACATAGATATTTAAAATTGTTAGGTCTTCTTGTTGGACAGACCCTTTGAGTATGATATAGTGTCCTTCCTCATCTCTTATTATAGTCTTTGGCTTAAAATCTAATTGATCTGATATAATGATTGCCACCCCAACTTTCTTCTGATGTCCATTAGCATGGTAAATTGTTTTCCACCCCTCTCTTTAAATCTGGGGGTGTCTTCGGGTCTATGATGAGTGTCATGGGCAGCATATTGACGGGTTTTGCTTTTTATCCATTCTGATACCCTGTGTCTTTTGACAGGGGCATTTAGCCCATTAACATTCAGGGTAACTATTGAGAGATATGAATTTAGTGGCATTGTATTGCCTATAGTGTGACTGTTACTGTATATTGTTTCTGTTCCTTTCTGATCTACTACTTTTAGGCTCTCTCTTTGTTTAAAGGACCCCTTTCAATATTTCCTGGAGAGTTGGTTTGGTGTTTGCAAATTCTTTCAGCTTTTGTTTGTCCTGGTAGCTTTTTAATCTCTCCTTCTATTTTCAATGATAGCCTAGCTGGATATAGTATTCTTGGCTGCATGTTTTCCTCATTTAACACTCTGAATATATCATGCCAGTTCTTTCTGGCCTGCCAGGTCTCTGTGGATAAGTCTACTGCCAATCAAATGTTTTTACTGTTGTACAATACAGACTTCTTTTCCCAGGCTGCTTTCAGGATTTTCTCTTTGTTGTTAACAGTTGTAAATTTTACTATCAGGTTGCGGGATGTGGACCTATTTTTATTGATTTTGAGGGTCATTCTTTGCATCTCCTGGATTTTGATGTTTGTTCCCTTTGCCATATTAGGGAAATTCTCTACAAAAATTCTCTCCA
>NW_026749833.1:0-1721 GCF_022355385.1 Mustela nigripes
CCCCCTTCAAGAAAGGGCCATCAGGGACAGAATGTCCAACCTGAGCAATCGTCTGATCCTCACCCTGACTTCACATGCACGAGATCTCGATTCAGATCTGTAGATTGTGCCTGCCATATCCTCACCTAGGCCTAATTTGGGTTCTCAGACTTCCGTCCTCAGACTACTGGCCCACAAGCCCTCCAGTTTGGCAATCAAGAACTACAACGCAGCATTCTGCCTGCCTCCAGAAGAAAATCATTTCCCTCTGGGGCTACCCAGAAACCCCAAATGAGGATCAACCTGCATGCCATTCGGCTGTACCACAACTATATAGGCTGACCTGGGCACTAATGCCATTTCTGACACAGCCTGAGCCTGGAACTCCTGGCCCCACCAGGACAGCTGGCCGCACACTGAGCACATCGGACCCGTCATGGCCTTAGGTCGTCATCTCTTCTCAACCTCGGGTTTCAGGCTTCAGAACCTAGACCTTATCTCCAATCACGGCCCGGATTTGAAAATGATGCAGAATTTAGAACTCTTTCCCCAGGGAAAGAAACCTTGTGGTTGGCATGTTGTCCAAGGTTCAGTGTAGTTGAAACCAGTGTGGCCCAGGAGTCCCCGCCCATGCTTGCGGGCCACATTGGTCACAAACACATTTTGTGACCCTCAGCCTGAGTCCAGTCCTCAGGTAAGGCCTCTCAGTGGCTGGAAGGAGAGACAGCATATTCGGCTTGCCATGCCCCTAGGCCCCAATTTTAAACCATAGTTTGGGTTGTCCCTTCACTCTTCCCCATGGCTCTGCTTTGGAATTCCTCTTTTGGTGGGACACCTGAGGTAACAAACCTGAAAGGAGTCCTCCCATCCCACAGATGGACGAAAAACAATTGGGATCGGGCCAAATCCACAGAGAGCAAGATTCGTGCATGGACCATGATGCCTCCCCAACTTTCCACGGGCATCGCTGATACAAAATCCAGAGACAAAAGCCTGAGGACGCGCCTCAGACTCGCTCATTCTTCGTATCCTGTAGAGTTCTTCAGATAAGAACCTACAGGTCACTCGAAGGAACCCAAAATATATATTCCAACCTGGGCACTAATGCACTGTCTGACAACCTGAGCCCGGACCTCGAAACCAACACACAGACAGCTGACCTCACACTGAGCACATCAGACACGCCATGGCCTTAGGTCATCATCTCTTCCCTACCTCAGTTTTCAGACTTCAGAACCTAGACCTTATCTCCAATCACTACCCAGGGGTGACTGCGATGCAGAAATCAGAACTCTTCCTTACCCATGGCAAGAAACCTTGTGGTTGGCATGTTGTCCGACGTTCAGTTTAGGAGAAAGCAGCATTCACCCTGAGGCCCCGCCCATTCTTGAGTGCGACAAGGGCATAAACACGCAATGTGACCCTCAGCGTGAGTCCTGTCCTCTAGTACGTCCTCTCAGTGGCTGGAACATTAGATGTCATTATGGGCTTGACATGTTCCTTGGCCCCAATTTTTAACCAGATTTTTGGTTGTCCAGTCGCCACTCCCCAAGGCTCAACTCTGGAATCCCTCATTGGGTGGGACACCTGAGGTTGAAAAACAAAACAAAACAAATCAACAACAACAGAACAACGGACTTCTTCCATCCCACAGAATGACACCAAACTCTTTGGACGGGGTCAAACCCCCAGAGAGTAAGACTCGTCCATTTCCCATGAAGTCACCAGGAAATTTCACGACC
>NW_026749834.1:0-1190 GCF_022355385.1 Mustela nigripes
TAAGCATTAAAATGATAAAGTTCGGGATGCCTGGGTAGCTCAGTTGGTTGGACGGCTGCCTTCTGCTCAGGTCATGATCCCAGAGTTCCCGGATCGAGTCCTGCATCAGGCTCCCAGCTCCACAGGGATTCTGCTTCTCCCTCTGATCTTCTCCTCGCTCATGCTCTCTCTCATTGTCTCTTTCTCAAATAAATAAATAAAATCTTTTAAAAAATAAAAATAAAATAAAATGATAAAGATTTCAGAAGAAAACACAAAGGTAAATGTTAGTGGTCTTGAATCTAACAATGGCTCCTCAGCCATAACACCAAAGTACAAGCAACTTAAAAAAAATAATAAACAAATAAATGGGACTCAACCAAAATGTCCCAGTATTGTGCTTCCAAGGACCCCATTGACAAAGTCAAAATACAAGCCACTAAATGGGAGAAAATATTTGCAGGTCATATATAAGGAACATGCATTCAGACTGTGTGAAGAATTCTTACAACTCAAATAAAAAGACAACCCAGTTAAGAAATGAGTAAAGAGGGGCGCCTGGATGGCTCAGCGGGTTAAACTGCTGCCTTTGGCGCAGGTCATGAACTCGGAGTCCTGGGATCGAGTCCCGCATCGGGCACTCTGCTCAGCAGGGAGCCTGCTTCTTCCTCTCTCTCTGCCTGCCTCTCTGCCTGCTTGTGATCTCTCTCAATAAATCTCTCTCAAATAAATAAATAAAATCTTTTAAAAAAATGAGCAAGAACTTGAATACACATTTCTCCAATATTCAAATGTATACATTAATATATAAATGTATATATAAATATATTTTACATTATCGTATATTTATATAAACATATTTATGTAAATATATTTACATTCTTAAATATGTATTTAAATATAAATAAAATATGAAATATATAATATATATTTAAGATACATATAAGGTATATATAAAATATATGGGACAATAAGCACGTGAAAATGTGCTCAACATCACTAATCATTCAGGAAATGCAAATCAAAACCATTGTGAGATACCACCTCCCACCCACTTGGATGGCTACTATCAAAAAACCCAAAAGCAGGTGTTGGAAGGATGTGAAGAGCTGGAACCTGTAAATTGCTGGTGGGCTTGGAAAATGGTGCAGCCACATTAGAAACGGTTTAGTAGCTCCTCAAAATGCTGAACACAGAGTTGCCATATGACA
>NW_026749834.1:1290-1721 GCF_022355385.1 Mustela nigripes
TTTAGTAGCTCCTCAAAATGCTGAACACAGAGTTGCCATATGACACAACAATATCACTCCTGTGTATAGAGCCAAGAAAAAAACTGCCCACACAAAAACTTGTGCATGAAGGTTTAGGGTTTATTCGTAATAGCAAAAGGGTGAGAACAACCCAGATGTTCATCAACTGATGAACAGATAAATAAAATGTGATCCATCCAGCCAGTGGAATATTACTCAGCCTTGAAAAGGAATAGAATTTTGATATGTGCCACAACACAGAGGAGCCTTGAGAACATTCTGCTGATTGAGAGAAGTCAGTCACAGAAGACCACATATTGCATGATTTGATTTATATGGAATTTCCAGAATAGCTAAATCTACAGAGACCGAAAGTAGATTAGGGGTTGCCTAAGACTGGTGGTGATGGCTAAAGTTTTCTTTTGAGGATG
>NW_026749835.1:0-1721 GCF_022355385.1 Mustela nigripes
GCCGCTTTTCTTACAGAGAAGTCAACCCCTCTCTCCTTTACGGACTACTTTTAAGGACATAGGCCATGTGGTTGGGCCTGGTCATGCACGGGTGGCCAATGAAAATGTAACACACAGAGAAAGCTGCACAGTGATGCTAGGTGACCAATTGAATTACAACTTACCTTTTTAGTAGATATTTGACCTAGCCTATCACCTTGGTTAGGATTGGCGCCCAAAAGACTCACAAAGGGCGGGACCCATACTCCTTGGTAGCTAGGGAGACAGTATGCAACCCTCCACTGATCAGATGTCTTACCTGGCCTGACCCACCCTTGTATTTGGGCTTTGTTATCTGAGGTTGATTTCCGGGACTTGTTTTTAAGTAAGTCCCCTGGGAGAAGGGGAGCAGGGACAGCTTAAGGGTTAAACAACAAGGTTATTGTGTAACCTCAATGGAAGCCTCTGGCTAAAATATAAAAATATAAAATAGGTCCTTACACCACCCACTTCGCTCAAAAAGCACAAAGTAAAAAATAAAACTGAGTAATTCCTAGACAGTGAGAGAGAAGCACACTGACTTCACCTTAGAACCCTTCTGAGGGCGGTGCTTGGCGGGGTAGGGGGGTTTGAGGGGGTTGGGGGTGGATAATGGGATCTCTGAGGGTGTGGCCAAAGGGCAGGGCCCTTTGGGAAGGGGCTTTATGGGGGAGGGGCCCTTCAGAGAGCAAAGCCCTGGGTGGGGGCATTCCCTCTGGGGGCAGGGCTGGGAGCAACCCCAGAAACCTGGCCCACAGAGAAGCTGGTCCTGTCTCTCCCTCTGCCCACTTTCCCCAGGGACCCCTAGGATTTGGAGACTAAAGTCAAAATTAAAGCCATATGTCTAAATGGTTCATACTGTGGTTTAGTAGTGTTTTTAACATATTAATTGACTCGTTTTTCTCAGTATTTTTCAAACCTTTCCCAACTCAAGGCTTTCTCTTAAGCAGCAGCGCAAGGCTGGCCCTTCAGTTGGGTCAAGCTGTTTGATGATTCTCTGTAAAAACCCACCCTCTTGCGCTGCTCAGGAGGGCAGTGTTGCGTCCTAGGATAAACATAAATGTTTATCAAATGTGTTTACAAATTATATTTATATGTATACATACAATTCTATGTTTACATATATATGTATAAAATAAAAATAAAAATATTGTTTAAAAGGCTGTTTTCCGGGGTGCCTGGGTGCTCGGTGGGTTAAAGCCTCTGCCTTCGGCTCAGGTCATGATCCCAGGGTCCTGGGATGGAGCCCCGCATCGGGCTCCCTGCTCAGGGGGGAGCCTGCTTCTCCCTCTCTCTCTGCCTGCTTCTCTGCCTACTTGTGATCTCTGTCTGTCAAATTAATAAATAAAATCTTTTAAAAAAATGCTGTTTTGCAGGGAACCTGGGTGGCTCAGTCCTTAAAGCGTCTTTTTTCCACTCAGGTCATGATCTTAGGGTCTTGGGATGGAGGCCCACATTGGGCTCCCTGCTCAGCAGGAAGCCTTCTTCTCCTTCTCCCACTCCCCCTGCTTGTATTCCTGCTCTGTCTCTCTGTCAAATAAATAATTTTTAAAAAATAAATACTTTATTAAAAAATATATGTAAAATGCTATTTTGCCCTCTATCCTGGTAAGATTGAACACATTCCTAACAAGACACCTTCCTTGACTCCGTGATAAAAATTTAACATTGTCTTAATGAATCCTCACAACATCCGCCTCCCC
>NW_026749836.1:0-1720 GCF_022355385.1 Mustela nigripes
GCCAGACGGCTTCCCGGGGGAATTCTACCAAACATTTAAAGAAGAACTAATTCCTATTCTCCTGAAATTGTTCCAAAAAATAGAAATGGAAGGAAAACTTCCAAACTCATTTCATGAGGCCAGAATCACCTTGATCCCAAACCAGACAAGGATCCCATCAAAAAAGAGAGCTATAGACCAATATCTTTGATGAACACAGATGCGAAAATTCTCACCAAAATACTAGCCAATAGGATTCAACAGTACATTGAAAGGATTATTCACCATGACCAAGTGGGATTTATTCCAGGGCTGCAAGGTTGGTTCAACATTCGCAAATCAGTCAATGTGATACAACACATCAATAAAAGAAAGAACAAAAACCATATGATACTCTCAATAGATGCTGAAAAAGCATTTGACAAAGTTCAGCATCCATTCCTGAACAAAACTCTTCAAAGTGTAGGGATAGAGGGCACATACCTCAATATCATCAAAGCGATCTATGAAAAACCCACTGCAAATATCATTCTCAATGGAGAAAAACTGAAAGCTTTTCCGCTAAGGTCAGGAACACGGCGGGATGTCCATTATCACCACTGCTATTCAACAGAGTACTAGAGGTCCTAGCCTCAGCAATCAGACAACAAAAGGAAATTAAAGGCCTCCAAATCGGCAAGGAAGAAGTCAAATTATCACTCTTTGCAGATGATATGATACTATATGTGGAAAACCCAAAAGACTCGCCTCCAAAACTGCTTGAACTTGTACAGGAATCAGTAAAGTGTCAGGATATAAAATGAATGCACAGAAATCAGTTGCATTTCTCTACACCAACAACAAGACAGAAGAAAGAGAAATTAAAGAGTCAATCCCATTTAGAATTGCACCCCAAACTGTAAGATACCTAGGAATAAACCTAACCAAAGAGGCACAGAATCTATACTCAGAAAACTATAAAGTACTCATTAAAGAAATTGAGGAAGACACAAAAAAATGGAAAAATGTTCCATGCTCCTTGATTGGAAGAATAAATATTGTGAAAATGTCTATCCTACCTAAAGCAATCTACACTATTAATGCAATTCCTATCAAGTACCATCCAACTTTTTCAAAGAAATGGAACAAATAATTCTAAAATTTATATGGAACCAAAACAGACCTCGAATAGCCAAAGGGATATTTAAAAAGAAAGCCAAAGTTGGTTGCATCACAATTCCAGACTTCAAGCTCTATTATAAAGCTGTCATCATCAAGACAGCATGGTACTGGCACAAAAACAGACACATAGATCAGTGGAACAGAATACAGAGCCCAGAAATAGACCCTCAACTCTACGGTCAACTAGTCTTCGACAAAGCAGGAAAGAATGTCCAATGGAAAAAAGACAGCCTCTTCAATAAATGGTGCTGGGAAAATTGGACAGCCACATGCAGAAAAATGAAATTGGACCATTTCCTTACACCACACACGAAAAAAGACTCTAAATGGATGAAGGACCTCAATGTGAGAAAGCAATCCATCAAAATCCTTGAGGAGAACACAGGCAGCAACCTCTTCGACCTCAGCCGCAGCAACATCTTCCTAGGAACATCACCAAAGGCAAGGGAAGCAAGGGCAAAAATGAACTATTGGGATTTCATCAAGATCAAAAGCTTTTGCACAGCAAAGGAAACAGTTAACAAAATCAAAAGACAACTGACAGAATGGGAGAAGATATTTGCAAACGACATATCAGATA
>NW_026749837.1:0-1720 GCF_022355385.1 Mustela nigripes
CTCACAAAACAAACTGAGGGTTGCTGGGGGGAGGGGGTTTGGGAGAATAAGAGTCACTTATGGTTTGTCTCCCTCCCAATCCCATCTTGTTTCATTTATTCTTCTCCTACCCACTTAAGCCCCCATGTTGCATCACCACTTCCTCATATCAGGGAGATCATATGATTAAGTAATCTCTATACCCAACATGGAGCTTGAATTTACAACTCTAAGATCAAGAGTCACATGCTCTACAGATGATGTTCACTAACTGAGCCAACCAGATGCCCTGGTCCTCCAACCCAACTCCTTATAACAAACCCTGACTACTTAACTTGGCTTATAAGCTTCTCTCTTTTTAACCAAATCATCCTTAATATACTAAATAACCTTTGGTGGTTTTAAAACTTTATTATATGCTAAACACTGTGGTATGCACCTGATAATCTTTAGTTAATTTAGGGAAAGCCTGATTTGTTATAATAGACTTAAGTAAAGATTTAGTAATTAAGTCTTTTAAAAATTAATTTAATGTATTAATTAATAAGGTTTATTAATTAAATTAGATATTTAAAAGATAAACATTTCTGTAGTCCCCTTTGCCTTATAAAGACTGCAAGCAACTGTGCAGAATATTTTTAGTACTTTAAAAATCCACCCCTTTCAAAAGAAACAAAAAAAACAAAACAAAACCAAAACACGAATTCATTTATGAAGAATTATTACACACTTTCTTCAGAAAAGATGTAGTTCCACAGTTTCTGTGAATACATTTGTAATAGTTCTAACATTTATTTGACATTATAAAATGGTCAAGTGCAGACAAAAAGATCATGATATTCATTCGAACCATATGACATTTTTTGTAGGTCAAAATGGGCAAATATAGGCAAATTCCTATGAGCAAACCTCATTATGCACCATAACAATGTTATAATAGTGCTAATGGTTTTGTGCATCTGAGAGAATTCTTCATGCAGAGAATTGTCTAGGCTCTGATCCAGTCTTAAGTCTAGGGAAGTAGTTCACAAACCCAGTTCATGACTAAGTTGAAACCTGCCTAAGAAAAATGAGAGAAATAATAATGTAAAGAATTTTAGTTTCAAAAAAAGGTAAAATTCTTCAATTATGAAAGTCTGAGATTAGAGGATCTTGGAG
Source organism: Mustela nigripes (assembly GCF_022355385.1). Lineage (NCBI taxonomy): Eukaryota > Metazoa > Chordata > Mammalia > Carnivora > Mustelidae > Mustela > Mustela nigripes. Next base: position 1,138 of record NW_026749837.1, read on the forward strand.
GGTTAAAAATAGCTTTCCTTTTGTAAAATGATGTTATAGTAGATAGTACTTCTAAAATGTACTTACCTGGAAAAAATAATGGCAAGTTCCTATCAGCCTTCAAAACAGTTCTTGATATTTTACTATTCTCTAATATCCAAATGTTTAGGAACCATCCACGGGCACACAAAATAACCACAAACAGGATGACACAGACGTAGGCAAGGAAGGAAAACCGAAAGCTGAACAGCCCATTCAGTCATCGTGGATTCTTTATTCTTTCTTTTATCCATGCGATGAGGAACCAAAAGTTCTTTCTTTCTATTCTTAGAAGAAGAAGGTCTCCACTGCCTGCGATCTTCTCTGACGCTGTTCCCCCATATCTCGTCTTTGCTTTGTAATTCATTGCCAGGGGCTTTATTCTTCCAGCACCTTTTCTTCTGAAGCCTGAGCAAGGTGATGGAGAAATTATCATTCTCTCCCTGGTACTCCCACTCTGCCATCTTCCTCAGCACAAGTGTGTATCTGATTATTGTAGCAATTTCTTGAGTTCTCTGATGAAGGGTCTTCTAGGTCTCAAAACACCAAAACTGTAAAGAAAAAA
>NW_026749838.1:0-1720 GCF_022355385.1 Mustela nigripes
AACATAAGCCGAGTTTGTGTTTTCAGACAACTGTCCAAACATCCCTGGCCTTCACGCCCTACAGGCTCAGGCCCCTGGAGCCAAACCTGACTAATGTGCTTGCCCTCTCCAAGGGAATTATATGTGCCCATTCCAATGGCCACAACCTTACTAAGAGAATCAACCTCCAAGTCCCTGAGTCCATCCCAATATTTGTGGCTTCCCAGGACAAACAGGGGCATCTGGGCCTATCTGAGCACCTACCGGCACTCAGACCCGTAGACTGATGTCCCCAGAGGTAAAAAGGCACGAACATGCCCCTAGGAACCTATCGGATCCATTGGTTGGCTTCGGGACATCTCTCCTCAGAGGCCTGGGATTCAATAACAGCATATGGCTGTTTCTTGACTCACCCATCAGAACAAATCTCATCTACACATGGGAAACTTGTACGATGGAGATGTGTGAAAGCCTCTCTTTAGGAGAACCCTTCAGGGCCCCAGTGCCACCACTTCATTCCAAGGTCTCCATAGACACAAAATCATATTAGGACACATCCACGGGAGAGTCCATTTCAATCAGCCTTCTCGGTTGCTCCCCCAGATCCAGCAGATCTAACCTGTCTTGTTGCTTGAAGACAATTGGAATGCGAGGTGGGCTACCCAGCCATCCATCCTTGGAAACCTGCTCGAAATCGTTGTCCTGGAGCCAACCAACAGGTCTCAATTGTCCTGCAGAGAATCTTTGCAGTTGGGAGCTTCTTACAACTCCAATCTTGGGAAAACCCCCATAGCCTCGTGATCCACCCCACCTTCAAGAAGGGGCCATCAGGGACAGAATGTCCAACCTGAGCGATCGTCTGATCCTCGCCATGACTTCAGAAGCACCAGATCTCGATTCAGGTCTGTAGATTGTGCCTGCCATATCCTCACCCAGAAACCTAGGCCTGGCTTGGGTTCTCAGACTTCCGTCCTCAGACTACTGGCCCACAAGCCCTCCAGTTTGGCAATTCAGAACTACAATTCAGCACTCCTCCTGCCTTCCAGAAGAAAAACATTGCCCTCTGGGGCTACCCAGAAATGCCCAATGAGGATCTTCCTGCACGGCATTCGGCGGTACCCCAAATATATAGGCTGACCGGGGCACTAATGCCCTTTCTGACACAGCCTGAGCCCGGACCTCCTCGTCCCACCCAGACAGCGGGCCGCACACTGAGCACATCGGACCCGCCATGGCCTTAGGTCGTCATCTCTTCTCAACCTCGGTTTTCAGGCTTCAGAACCTAGACCTTATCTCCAAACACTGCCCGGGTTTGAAAATGATGCAGAAATCAGAACTCTTTCCACATCGCAAGAAACCTTGTGGTTGGTCGGTTGTCCAAGGTTCATTGTAGTTGAAACCAGTGTGGCCCATGAGGCCCCGCCCATGCTTGCTGGCCACATTGGTCACAAACACACATTGTGACCTTCAGCCTGAGCCCAGTCTACAGGTAAGGCCTCTCAGTGGCTGTATCTAGAGACTGCATATTGTGCTTGCCATTCCCCTAGGCCCCAATTTTTAACCATAGTTCGGGTTGTCCCTTCACTCTTCCTCAGGGCTACGCTTTGGATTTCCACTTTTGGTGGGACACCTAAGATAACAAACCTGAAAGGAGTCCTCCCATACCACAGATTGAAGAAAAACAATTGGGATCTGGCCAAATCCACAGAGAGTAAGATTCTTCCATGGCCCATGAGGCCTC
>NW_026749839.1:0-1720 GCF_022355385.1 Mustela nigripes
TGGAAAGAGTTCTGATTTCTGCATCATTTTCAAACCCGGGCCGTGATTGGCAATAAGGTCTAGGTTCTGAAGCCTGAAAACCGAGGTTGAGAATAGATGACGACCTAAGGCCATGGAGGGTCTGAAGTGCTCAGTGTGCGGCCAGTTGTCTGGGTGGGGCCAGGAGTTCCAGGCTCAGGCTGCGTCAGAAAGGGCATTAGTGCCCAGGACAGCCTATATATTTGGGGTACAGCCGAATTGCGTGCAGGTTATCCTCATTTGGGGTTTCTGGGTAGCCCCGGGGGGGCAATGTTTTTCTTCTGGAGGGCAGGCAGAGTGCTGCATTGTAGCTCTGGAATGCCAAACTGGAGGGATTGTGGGACAGTAGTCTGAGAACGGAAGTCTGAGAACCGAAGCTAGGCCTAGGTTTCTGGGTGAGGATATGGCAGGCACAATCTACAGACCTGATTCGAGATCTCGTGCATATGAAGTCAGGGCGAGGATCAGACGATCGCTCAGATTGGACATTCTGTCCCTGATGGCCCCTTCTTGAAGGGGGGGTGGATAACAAGGCCATGTGGGTTTTCCCACGATGGGAGTTGTGTGAAGCTCCCAATTGCAAAGATTCTTCTGCAGGACAATTGAGACCTGTCGGTTGGCTGCAGTACTAGGATTCCGAGCAGGTTTCTAAGGATGGATGGCTGGGTATCCCATCAAATTCCAATTGTCTCCAAGCAACAAGACAGGTTAGATCTGCTGGATCTGGGGGAGCAACCGAGGAGGCTGAGTTGAAATGGAATCTCCCGTGATGTGTCCAAATATGATTTTGTGTCTATGGAGACCTTGGAATGAAGCGGTGGCACTGGGGCCCTGAAGGTTCTCCTAAAGTGATGCTTTCACATAGCTCCATCGTGCAGTTTCCCTTGAGTAGATGAGATTTGTTCTGATGGATGAGTCAAGAAACAGCCATATGCTGTTATTGAAATCCAGGCCTCTGAGGAGAGATGCCTGGAAACCAAAGCAATGGATCCGATAGGTGTCTAGGGGTCCGTTCATTCCTTTGTGCGTTTGGGTACATTAGTCCACGGGTCTGAGTGCCGGAAAGTGCTCAGATGGGCCCAGATTGCCCCTGTTTGTCCTGGAAGCCACAAATATTGGGATGGCCTCAGGGACGTTGGAGGTTTATACTCTTAGTAGGGTTGTGACCATTGAAATGGGAAGATACAATTCCCTTGCAGAGGGCAAACACAGTCGTCAGGTTTGGCTCCAGGGGCCTGAGCCTGTAGGGTGTGTAGGCCAGGGCTGTTTGTATAGTTGTCTGAAAACACCAACACGGCTTATATTTCGGGTAATAGTTATGGCAGGACTGATCTACAGACCGTGAGGAGAACTCTTCGGGATATGAAAAAAGGGCGAGTGTGAGGCTCTTGCTCAAGTTTTTGTCTCTGGATATCGTATCACTCATGGTCGTGAAATTTCCGGGTGACTTCATGGGAAATGGACGAGTCTTACTCTCTGGGGGTTTGGCCCCGTCCAAAGAGTTTGGGGTCATTCTGTGGGATGGAAGAAGTCCGTTGTTCTGTTGTTGTTCATTTGTTTTGTTTTGTTTTTCAACCACAGGTGTCCCACCAAATGAGGGATTCCAGAGTAGAGTCCTGCAGAGGGGCGACTGGACAACCAGAAATCTGGTTAAAAATTAGGGCCTAGGTACATGTCAAGCCCATTATGACATCTAATGGTC
>NW_026749840.1:0-1720 GCF_022355385.1 Mustela nigripes
CGCTGAAGCCGCCGCCACTGCTATCCCCGCCGACGCCAACGCTTATGCCGCTGCCGCCACCGCTTGAGCCCTGGACGCCTTCGGAGCTGAAGCCGCTTGTGCAGCGGAAGGCATCTGCCCCTACGCCGCTTGGCGCCCTCAATGCCACTGTGTGCGGCGCCACTGCTTCCGCCGCCGAGGCCGCTTGCGCCCCTGACGCTGCCGCTTCCGCCGGCGCCACCATCTGCGCCGCCAGCAGCGTCAGCCCCTATAGCGGCGAGGGCGCAGCCGGGGCATCGGCGGCGGCGTAAGCGGCGTCTGAAGCGGTGCAGAGGGCGTTGGCCGGAGAAGAGGCGGCGGCGCAGGCGGCGGGGTCGCCAAACAGGCGGGGACGGCGTTGGCCTCCGCGGCGCAAGCGGCCTGGGCTGTACAAGCGGCGTCGGGATTCAAGTGGCGGCGGCGGCGCAGACGGTGGCGGCGAAGCGGCGGCGGTGGCGGCGCAGACAGTAGCGGCGGCGGCAGAGTCGGCGGCCGAGTCAGCGGCCCAATCGGTAACAGCGGCGGTGCACACAGCGGCGTTGGCGGCGCTAGCGGTGGCGGTGCAGACGGTGGTGGCTTGGTGGCCTCGGCATTGGCGGCGGCGGCGGCGGAAGCAGCGGCGGCTCAGAGGACTGCGTTGGCGGTTCAGGCGGCCTGGGGGCAGACAGCGGCGGCGGTGCAGAAACAGCAAAACACAGGCAGTGGTGAACCCTCTCAATTGTGGACAAATATGAAAGTTGTAAAATAGTCTCTTAAAAATTCCTCTTGTAAGTAAGTTTATTTACTTGAATATTCAATTCTTATTTATTTATTTATTTGACAGAGAGAGATCACAAGTAGGCAGAGAGGTAGGCAGAGAGAGAGAGAGAGAGGAAGGGAAACAGGCTCCCTGTTGAGCAGAGAGCCTGATGCGGGGCTGGATCCCAGGGTCCTGGGATCATGACCTGAGCCAAAGGCAGATACTTTAATCCACTGAGCCACACAGGTGCCCCTGAATACTCAATTCTTATTACACCATTTAAACGTTTCAGAAATGATTTGATTATCATTACACAAGTTACTAAAAGACTATGTGAAAAAAATATATGAAGAAAATACAACATATTTTGGAAACACATTTTTTTAAGATTTTATTTTATTTATTTGACACAGAGAGAGAGAGAGTGAGAGATCACAAGTAGGCAGAGAGAGAGGAGGAAGCGTGCTACCTGCAGGGAGCCCGATACGGGGCTCAATCCCAGGACCCTGAGATCATGACCCAAGCCAAAGGCAGAGGCTTAATCCACTGAGCCACCCTGGTGCCCCGCAACACATTTTTTGAAGGAATTTTTCAGGGTTGACCCTGGGATGATGAATTGGGATATTTTGTAAATTATATCACTTTCAATAATTTGGGTTGTACTTAGAGTCTAAATTTTGCAGTAATGTTTATGTAACATACTGTGACTTATCTCTTTGTCAAACCATTTTCAAGATTTAGTATTAAGCATACAAGCTTATGCTACTTGGGTTTAAAACATACTTAATCCTATTCTAAAAATTATTTTATTATTCTATTTTATTATTTATTTATTATTATTTTATTATTTATTATTATTTATTATTATTATTTTATTATTTATTTCTTTACTTTTTACAGCTAATGGGGTGGGGTTGGGCTGACTTATGGCAATCCTCATTTTACTGGACCCAGAGTTTAAAG
>NW_026749841.1:0-1720 GCF_022355385.1 Mustela nigripes
GAACCCAAGCTAGGCCTCGGTTTCTGGGTGAGGATATGGCAGGCACAATCTACAGACCTGAATCGAGATCTCGTGCATCTGAAGTCAGGGCGAGGATCAGAGGATTGCTCAGGTTGGACATTCAGTCCCTGATGGCCCCTTCTTGAAAGGGGGGTGGATCATGAGGCCATGGGGGTTTTCCCACGATGGGAGTTCTGAGAAGCTCCCAACTGCAAAGATTCTTCTGCAGGACAATTGAGACCTGTTGGTTGGCACCAAGACAACGATTCTGAGCAGGGTTCTATGGGTGGATGGCTGGGTAGCACACCTCGCATTCCAACTGTCTCCAAGCAACAAGACAGGTTAGATGTGCTGATCTGGGGGAGCAACTGAGGAGGCTGAGTTGAAATGGACTCTCCCGTGGATGTGTCCTCATATGATTTTGTGTCTATGGAGACCTTGGAATGAAGCGGTGGCACTGGGGCCCTGAAGGGTTCTCCTAAATAGAGGCTTTCACATAGCTCCATCTTGCAAGTTTCCCATGTGTAGATGAGATTTGTTCTGATGGGTGAGTCAAGAAACAGGCATATGCTGTTATTGAAATCCATTCCTCTTAGGAGAGATGCCTGGAAACGAAAGCAATGGATCCGATAGGTGCCTAGGGGCCTGTTCGTTCCTTTTTACCTCTGGGGACATCAGTCTAAGGTTCTGAGTGACGGGAGGTGCTCAGATGGGCCCAGATTGCCCGTGTTTGTCCTGGGAAGCCACAAATATTGGGATGGCCTCAGGCAATTTGGAGGTTTATCCTATTAGTAGGGTTGTGGCCATTGCAATGGGCACACACAATTCCCTTGGAGAGGGCAAGCACAGTAGTCAGGTTTGGCTCCAGGGGCCTGAGCCTGTAGGGTGTGTAGGCCAGGGCTGTTTGTACATTTGTCTGAAAACACAAACTTGGCTTACGTTTAGGGTCATAGGTATGGCAGGACTGATCTACAGACCATGAGGAGAACTCTTCGGGATATTAAAAAAGGGCGAGTGTGAGGCTCTTGCTCAAGTTTTTGTCTCTGGATATCGTGTCAGTGATGGTCGTGAAATTTCCGGGTAACTTCATGGGAAATGGACGAGTCTTACTCTCTGGGGGTTTGGCCCCGTCCAAGGAGTTTGGGGTCACTCTGTGGGATGGAAGATGTCCGTTGTTCTATTGTTGTTGATTTGTTTTGTTTTGTTGAACAACCTCAGGTGTCCCAACAAATGAGGGATTCCAGAGTAGAGCCCTGGGGAGGGGCGATTGGACAACCAGAAATCTGGTTAAAAATTGGGGCCTAGGGACATGTCAAGCCCATTATGACATCTAATGGTCCAGCCTCAGTGAGTATGTACTAGAGGACAGGACTCACGCTGAGGGTCACAATGCGAGTTTATGCCCTCGTCGCACTCAGGAATGGGCGGGGCCTCAGGGTGAATGCTGGTGTCTCCTACACTGAACGTTGGACAACATGCCAACCACAAGGTTTCTTGCCATGGGTAAGGAAGAGTTCTGATTTCTGCATCACAGTGACCCGTGGGCAGTGATTGGAGATAAGGCTAGGTTCTGAAGCCTGAAAACTGTGGTAGGGAAGCGATAATGACCTAAGATCATGGCTAGTCTGATGTGCTCAGTGTGTGGTCAGCTGTCTGGGTGTTGGTCACGAGGTCGGGCTCAGGTTGTCAGACAGTGCATTAGTGCCCAGGTTAGACTATA
>NW_026749842.1:0-1720 GCF_022355385.1 Mustela nigripes
TGGGAAATGAGTAGAGATAAGGTCTAGGTTTCTGTAGCCTGAAAACCAGGTTGGAAAGAGATGGCAACCTAAGGCCATGGCGGTTCAGATGTTCTCAGTGTACGGCAAGCTGTCTGGGTGTTGGTTGGGAATTCAGGCTTCAGGTTGTGTCAGACAGGGCATTAGTGCACAGGCTAGACTATATAATTGGTGTACAGTTAAGTGGCATGCAGGTTTATCCTCATTTGAGGTTTCTGGGTAAACCCATAGGCCAACGTTTTTCTTCTAGAGGGCAGGCAGAGTGCAGAACTGTGTCATCGGAAATCCCAAAATGGAGGGCGTGTGGTCCAGGAGAGTGAGGACGGAAGTCTGAGAACACTAGCTATGCTTAGGTTTTGGGGTGAGGGCACAGCAGGTACACTCTGAAGAGCTTAATCAAGATCTCCTGCATCTGAAGTCAAGGGGAAGAATAACCGTTGGCTCAGGTTGGCGTTTCTTTCCATGATCCGCCTTCATATAGATTGGGGGCATTATGTGACATTGGAAGCTTTCCATGATATGAGTTGTGAGGTGGTCCATGCACAAGGACTCCGGTGGGACAGTTGAGGCCTGCTGGATGCCTCAAGGATGTCCCATAAGGAACGATGCAAGAGCAGGTTTCTAAGGGTTCTAAGGATCTCTAAGGATAGATGCCTGGAAACCAAAGCAATGGATCCGATAGGTGCCTAGGGACATGTTCGTTCCTTTTTACCTCTGGGGACATCAGTCTATGGGTCTAAGTGCCGGTAGGTGCTCAGATAGGCCCAGATTGCCCCATTTGTCCTGGGAAGCCACAAATATTGGGATGGCCTCATAGACTTTGGAGGTTTATCCTCTTAGTAGGGTTGTGGCCATTGGAATGGGCAGATACAATTCCCTTGGAAAGGGCAATCACAGTCGTCAAGTTTGGCTCCAGGGGCCTGAGCCTGTAGGGTGTGTAGGCCAGGGCTGTTTGGACAGTTGTCTGAAAACACAAACTCGGCTTATGTTTCGGGTCATAGGTATGGCAGGACTGATCTCCAGACCATGAGAAGTACTCTTCGGGATATGAAAAAAGGGCGAGTGTGAGGCTCTTGCTCAAGTTTTTGTCTCTGGATATCGTGTCACACATGGTCGTGAAATTTCCGGGTGACTTCATGGGAAATGGACGAGTCTTACTCTCTGGGGGTTGGCCCCGTCCAAAGAGTTTGGGGTCATTCTGTGGGATGGAAGAAGTCCATTGTTCTGTTGCTGTTGGTTTGTTTTGTTTTGTGTTTCAACCTCAGGTGTCCCACCAAATGATGGATTCCAGAGTAGAGCCCTGGGGAGAGGCGACTGGACAACCAGTAATCTGGTTAAAAATTGGGGCCTAGGGACATGTGAAGCCCATTATGACATCTAATGGTCCAGCCACTGAGAGGACGTACTAGAGGACAGGACTTACGGTGAGGGTCACAATGGGTGTTTATGCCCTCGTCGCACTCAAGAATGGGTGGGCCCTCAGGGTGAATGCTGGTTTCTCCTACACTGAACGTTGGACAACATGCCAACCACAAGGTTTCTTGCCGTGGGTAAGGAAGAGTTCTGATTTCTGCATCACAGTCACCCCTGGGCAGTGATTGGAGATAAGGTTAGGTTCTGAAGCCTGAAAACTGAGGTAGGGAAGAGATGATGACCTAAGGCCATGGCGGGTCTGTTGTGCTCAGTGTGCGGTCAGCTGTCT
>NW_026749843.1:0-1720 GCF_022355385.1 Mustela nigripes
TATTATGTAGTTTTTAAGTAGGTATGAAATGGTTATTCATATGATTGATTCTTTAAGGCTTATGTATATTGTCCATTATATGCTATAAAATATTTTGAAAGTAAATTTAAAGTATGTTTTACCTAGTTTATTTTTTGGAAAAAATATTGAAATGACTTATGAAATTCAGTATACTCTCAACATTAATTTATTTTGAAATTTACCAGTTGTCTACTGAAAATTATTATATGGCAGATATTACTTCAGACTACACTGGTAAATGAAATACTTGGCTTTGTAGAACTTTTATTTTCCTGTGTGCAGGACCCAGCAGGTTGATGGTGTCCTTTTGCCGTCCAATCATCTTCATCATCTCCATTTCTGAGATTAGGTTTGACAGGTCTTTCTCTGTTGCATCTGACTTCAACATCTTCACAAACACTTTAGTCAAATGGTTGGATTTGTCTTTGTCCAGCCCAATGGCCTCCTCCAACACCACCTGCCCAAAATAGGCCTGTCTTAGGGGTCTGCCTAAACTGCCTACAACCAGCCTGCCTCAAGGCAGTTATGAACTCTAGATTATCCTCAAAAACATTAAACCACAAGCTAAAAATTCTCTTCACTAGGTCTCTGTCGCAGGTCTAATTTTCTTATCTTTCATCATTTATCTTTTTCCTAATTTTTTTTAAAGATTTTATTTATTTATTTGACAGAGAGAGATCACAAGTAGGCAGAGAGGCAGGCAGAGAGAGTGGAGGAAACAGGCTCCGCGCCGAGCAGAGAGCCCGATGTGGGACTCGATCCCAGGACTCCGAGATCACGACCTGAGCCAAAGGCAGAGGCCCAACCCACTGAGCCACCCAGGCGCCCCATCTTTTTCCTAATTCTTATTTTCAGTATAGTTTATTTTGCTTCCAGGTGTTTCCCCTGGTTTCTGTATGCTGTTTCATAGGGCAGTATTGTCCTGTCATAAAATTATTTCTTGAGCATTCATTACATCTCTCAGTTAAAATGGGTTCTTTTATGGTATTGATTCATTTGAGTTTTCTCAAAATGGGAAGAATTTTCAAAATGGTGTTTTCCTCAAGGTTCAGAGTATGTCTTAGCTTCATCTTTACTCTTTTTAAAATTCACTTTTCAAATTCTTGTCCCTCTTTTTATCTTTTTAAATTAAAATGTTAATATTTACTATTTTTTTATTTGAGTATAGTTGATATTCAGTGTTACATTCGTTTCAGGTTTTCAATATCTCTATACATTATTGTATGATCACTACAAATATAGCCACCATCTGTCACCATATAACACTATTATAATATCATTGACTATATTCTCTACACTGTCCCATATCCCTTTTTAAAATCTCTGATTTTTATGTTTTCTGTTATTCCAATTTTCGACCATCATTTTACTTGGTTACATTAATAAAATATGCCTGATTACACACTCTTTGCTGAACACCGTAGCATTGGATTTATAGTAATCTTCTTCTCCTTCTTCTTCTTTTAAATTAACATATAATGTATTATTTGCCCCAGGGCTACAGGTCTGTGAATCGCCAGGTTTACACACTTCACAGCACTCACCACAGCACATACCCTCCCCAATGTTCATAACCCCACCACCCTCTCCCTACCCTCCCCACCCCCACCCCCGGCAACTCTCAGTTTGTTTTGTGAGATGAAGAGTCTCTTATGGTTTGTCTCCCTCCCGATCCCATCTTGTTTCATTTACTCTTTTC
>NW_026749844.1:0-1720 GCF_022355385.1 Mustela nigripes
CCCGCATCGGGCTCTCTGCTCAGCAGGGGGCCTGCTTTCCCCTCTCTTTCTCAGCCTGCCTCTCTGCCTGCTTGTGATCTCTCTGTCAAATAAATAAAATTTTTAAAAAAATCTAAAAAAACCCCTAAAATTAGTCAAGTAATTATTTTTCTTTTTTCTTTTTTCTTTTTAAGATTTTATTTATTTATTTGACAGAGAGAAATCACAATTAGATAGAGAGGCAGGCAGAGAGAGAGAGAGAGGGAAGCAGGCTCCCTGCTGAGCAGAGAGCTTGATGCGGGACTCGATCCCAGGATCCTGAGATCATAACTTGAGCCAAAGGCAGGAGCTTAACCCACTGAGCCACCCAGGCGCTCCAAGTAATTATTTTTCAATACAAAGTCCTGCATTCTATAGTTTTGTAATATTGCTTTGAAATGTGATACCAAATATTTTTTTGCAACTTACTTTATCTCTTAAGACTATTTTACTGTGTTTTTAATCTTCCTGATTTCTAAAAAAATATGTGTCAGTTCTAGGCAAAAAATATCACTTATTAACCAACACATTTTTTTTCAAACAGACAGACTATACTTTATATAATCAATAGCCACATATATGCAAATAATAATATTTGCTTGATATTTTAAGTTAATGTTTCTCATAATTTAACATGCATATTAATTGCCTGAAGTTATGTTTTAAATGCAGATTATATGTCAGTACATCTGGGGTGGAACCTAAGTTTCTGTATTTCTAACAAGCTGTTGGATGATGCTAATCCTTTTAATAAATGAACCACACTTAGCATCCCAAGGTTTTAAGTGATAAAATGATGTTGAGACAAAAAGTTGTAGGATTTATAACAATTTGAATTTGGATGATATAATACATTCTTTTTAAAAAGAGGATAGTATTAGGTTGACTTTACAGTATATATTGAAATTGAGTTGGAGACTGAGTTCCTGCCATTCTTGTCTACTTGCCCCTCTCACTTTCTTCTTGTAAATATTCCAAGAAGCTAGCGACTAAATGTTCTAATTAATGTCACCTAGATTCTTCCCTTCTTCATACCTCCACTTCTATAGTTAATCAGTTACTACCACTTCCAAGTAAGCTGTTTTTTCTACTTCACCTATATATGATGAGCATTCTGCTTCAAGAACATATTTCTCTGAAAATTCTTGTTCTCTCCACCCCCCCGTTTTTTTTACTAGATTTCTCCAAAAAATGGCTTGAATTTACTAACTCTACTTTCTTCTCTCCATTAAGTCTTCACCTGGAGTCTGTTCGCTGGAGCTCCACTTCAGCCTATGTACTGAAATTATTTTCTCTGATGTTGGCTAATAAAAACCTCCACCCATCAAAGGTTTGATGTTTCCTGAGGGTGCCTAGGTGACCCAGTTGATTAAGCACGGACTTTTGGTTTTGGTTCAGGTCATTAGCTCAGAGTCAGGAAATGAGGCCGGATATTGGGCTCCCTCATAAGCACAAGTCTGTTTTGGAATTCTCTCTCACTCTTCCTCTGCCCACTCCCACTCATGTTGTCACTCTCCAGAATAAAATCTTTTTTTAATAAAAAGGTGAGAATTTTCTTAATCTTTTTGGCATTTTTGGAACATCTGATCCAGAAACAGCCCACTGTGAAATTCCGTGCTTCTTTGGGTCTGTGATACCGTATGTTTTTTTAATTTTTTATTTTTTATAAACATATATTTTTATCCCCAGGGGTACAGGTCTG
>NW_026749845.1:0-1720 GCF_022355385.1 Mustela nigripes
CCTGAAGATCAGAGGACCAACAGAAGAAAAGGTACAGAACTAATAATGTGCATGATAAATTGCCTATAGCATGGAAAATACTTTTTAAAAAACATGATAGTATGTGCTCAACCATATATGGGCTTAGAAGTGACTCGGGTGCCAGTTTGCAATCTCTGAGTCAGAAGTGGAATGCAGGCTGCAGTTTTGTTTGCTCTTTACATGTATATGTTAATATTTATAAGGCTGAATTTGCACATGCATGGGGGAAACCAATAGTCATAATTACTGTATAGAAAATTATGAAGAGGCATTAGAGATTCTTTAAAATTAAATATTTACCTTTCTTTGAAGAAGCAAGCATCCTAAAGAGAGTTAATTATTTAGCATAAAAACTGAAGAATATATGAACATAAAGCACTATGGGTCACTGTAATATAATGCTGATTCATTAAGCCATAACAATGTCCTCTTCAAACATGATGTAATGAAATATAATTTCTTTAAAATGTCTGAAGTCCCTTAATACACTAAGTTTCTGAAGAGAAGGGCCTGTCTGATTCATTTTTGTTTCCTCCAGAACATCAGCACATAGAAGCTATTCAATAAGTATATGTCTGGTGGTGACGAGATTAATAAGAACCTTAAAACTTGATAAATCAGAAAAATATTTGAATTGAGGGGCACCTGGGTGACTCAGTGGGTTAAAGCCTCTGTCTTTGGCTCAGGTCATGATCCCAAGGTCCCGAGATCCAGCCTCACATCGGGCTCTCTATTCTGCGGGGAGCCTTCTTCCTCCCCTCTCTCTGCCTGCCCCTCTGCCTACTTGTGATTGTTGTCTGTCAAATAAATAAATAAAATCTTAAAAAAAAAAAGATTTGAATTGCATTGGGAAGGAAGTGTCTCGATTATAAATGATAATGATGGTGAATATTAGACATTGTTGGGAGACAGTATACATGACAACTTTGAGCACCAGTTAATTTTACTCAAGAAGGTAAGGGATAGATGAAATGACAGACTGGGATGAATTTTAGACAAAGTTAGAAGGAAAAAAGTCAGCTGGGGTTAAGCAGTAGAAATCAGAGGGTGGGTCTGGAATGACAGGAAAAAAGGTTACTGTTATTGGAAGAAGTATGATTCCTTGATTAGGTAGAATATGAGTGATAAAATCAGATTAAACTGATTTTTATTATAATTATGTTTAAAATTTAGAACTCATCAGTTTAGTTTATATGCACATACACATACATACACACGTATATAATTTACATTATAGATATACAATTCACATGATATAAATGATACAACTTTTGTTGATACTTAATCCCAAAAAGAATCTATTTGCTTTGGAGAAATCAGAACTCTGTCCCTTTCCCCCTTACATAAAGACTAGAAAGTACTTACTGCTTTTTCTTCCTCAGGTTCATTCTGGTCTTATGGAATATACATTTTCAGTTTTATTTCAACAGAACATCTATGGATAGCTTACATTTCTATTTCTTTATCTTTGTCAACTTTTTTATTTCCCCATTGGACATTTCTGCAGAATCCATTTTTACTTCTATGTGATCCCAGGAACTCTCTTGGTCAAATTCAATAACGTCCTTGGTGTAATTTCAGGAGGAAATTCCAGAGAGCACCTCAGGTTTACCACTTTCTTGGAAGGGAAATATTAACACCCTCACCTCTTGCTCCCCATATAAGATTCTGGGTAGGAGTGAGTTACTCATTTTCTGAA
>NW_026749846.1:0-1720 GCF_022355385.1 Mustela nigripes
TGAGGCGCGTGCTCAGGCTTTTGTCTCTGGATTTTGTATCAGCGATGGCCGTGGAATGTTGGAGAGGCCTCATGGGCCATGGACGTATCTTGATCTCTGTGGATTTGGCCCGATCCCAATTGTTTTTCGTCAATCTGTGGGATGGGAGGACTCTTTTTCAGGTTTGTTACCTCAGGGGTCCCATCAAAAGAGGATTTCCAAAGCAGAGCCCTGGGGAAGAGTGTAGGAACAACCAGAACTATGGTTAAAAATTGGGGCCTAGGGGCATGGCAAGCCCAATATGCTGTCTCTCCATCCAGCCACTGAGAGGCCTTACCTGAGGACTGGGCTCAGGCTGAGGGTCACAATTTGTGTTTGTGACCAATGTGGCCCGCAAGCATGGGTGGGGCCTCATGGGCCACACTGGTTTCAAGTACACTTAATGTTGGACAACATGCTAACCACAAGGTTTCTTGCCATGGGGAAAGAGTTCTGATTTCTGCATCTTTTTCAAAGCCGGGCCGTGATTGGAGATAAGGTCTAAGTTCAGAAGCCTGAAAACCGTGATTGAGAAGAGATGACGATAAGGCCATGGCGGGTCCGCTGTGTTCAGTGTGCGGCCAGCTGTCTGGGTGGGGCTTGGAGTTCCAGGCTCAGGCTGTGTCAGAAAGGGCATTATTGCCCAGGTTAACCTATATATGTGGGGTACAGCGAATGGCGTGTAGGTTGATCCTCATTTGGGGATTCTGGGTAGGCCCTGTGGGCAATGTTTTTCTTCGGGAGAACAGGCAGAGGGCTGCATTGTAGTTCTGGATTGCCAAACTGGAGGGCTTGTGGGCCAGTAGTCTGAGGACGGAAGTCTGAGAACCCAAACTCGGCCTAGGGTTCTGGGTGAGGATATGGCAGGCACAATCTACAGACCTGAATCGAGATCTCGTGCATCTGAAGTCTGGGCGAGTATCAGACGATCGCTCAGGTTGGACATTCTGTCCCTGATGGCCCCTTCTTGAAGGGGGATGTGGATCACGATGCCATGGGGGTTTTCCCACGATGGGAGTTGTGAGAAGCTCCCAACTGCAAAGATTCTTCTGCAGGGCAATTGAGACCTGTTGGTGGGCTCCAGGACAACGTTTCCGAGCAGGGTTCTAAGGATGGATGGCTAGGTAGCCCACCACGCATTCCTATTGTCTCCAAGCAACAAGACAGGTTAGATCTGCTGGATCTGGGGGATCAACCGAGGAGGCTGAGTTGAAATGGACTCTCCCGTGGATGTGTCCTAATATGATTTTGTGTCTATGGAGACCTTGGAATGAAGCAGAGGCACTGGGGCCCTGAAGTGTTCTCCTAAAGAGAGGCTTTCACATAGCTCCATCGTGCAAGATTCCCATGTGTAGCTGAGATTTGTTCTGAATGGTGAGTCAAGAAACAGCCATATGCTGTTATTGAAATATAGCCCTCTGAGGAGAGATGCCTGGAAAACAAAGCAATGGATCCGATAGGTGCCAAGGGACATGTTCGTGCCTTTTTACCTCTGGGGACCTCATTCTACGGTCTGAGTGCCGGTAGGTGCTCAGATGGGCCCAGATTGCCCCTGTTTGTCCTGGGAAGCCGTAAATATTGGGATGGCCTCAGGGACTTTGGAAGTTTATCCTCTTAGTAGGGCTGTGGCCATTGGAATGGGCACACACAATTACCTTGGAGAGGGCAAGCACAGTCGTCAGGTTTGGTTCCAGGGGCCTGA
>NW_026749847.1:0-1720 GCF_022355385.1 Mustela nigripes
ATAATGAAATATCTTGATGCCAAATTACTTGTCTAAAGTTTATTGAACATAATTTATTGGTAATGTCTCACTCCTCCACCCCCAGGATATGTCAGTAGCTATTTATACATTTACAAATCTCTGAATAGGAAGGTTTTCTCTGTTAAACTTGTTGGCAAGAGTATGTGTAGTTGGAGATGCTGGGTGGGTCAGTCGGTTAAGCGGATGCCTTTTGCTCAGGTCATGATCCCAGGGTGCTAGGATTAATTCCCTCATCGGGCTACTTTTTAGGCGGGGAGCCTTCTTCTCTCTCTCCCTTTGCCTGCCACCCTGCCTGCTTCTGCTCTCTCTCTCTCAAATAAATAAAATCTTTTTTAAAAAGTATGTACAGTGGAAATTTCCTTATTTAAGTTATAATTAAGCTTTATATTTTGAAATCCTTCACTAATAATCCTTCATTTATGGACTTAAATATATTTGCCCTTCTCTTTCCCAGTCTAAGAATTTAAACTCATCACAGACTGACCAGATGACTAGATACAGTAATCCTCCTATTTACAGATCTTTAAGAAAAGATTTTTCTGTCAAAACACCTGGTGTGGAAGGTGTATTCCCTACAGAATCGAGTACTACAGCCCGAGGGGTCGTCATAGTCTTTGCTGTTTAATTAAAAGAAAGACTCAGGGCTTCGCTTTTTCTTTATCGTTCGTTCTTTTTTTAATTTTGTTTTTGCAAAGTGTATTACTGAAATAGTTAATACTGTGTGATGCCCCAAGGTAACGTTTGGTTCTGTTAAACAGGTGTACATTTGTACTTTTTCATGCTTAGTGTTTATTGAATGGCCATTATTTTTTTAATGTTTTTATTTATTTATTTGACAGACAGAGATCACAAGTAGGCAGATAGGCAGGCAGAGAGAGAAGAGTTAGCAGGCTCCCCACAGAGCAGAGAGCTCCATGCGGGGCTCGATCCCAGGACCCTGGGATTACGACCTGAGCCAAAGGCAGAGGCTTTAACCCACTGAGCCACGCAGGTGCCCTTTGAATGGCCATTATTGAGGGAGTAATCGGAACAACAGACGGAGAAGGAGCTTCACTGGGTAACAGGAAGAAGAGTGGGACACCTTATCAAGTCTTCATCTGTAACCTACACTCACCCTAATACGAATGCTGATAAGGGCCACCACTTAACCTGCATTTAATAAGTGGGCAGTATATTAAGCCTATTTCATGGATTGTCTCATTTAATGCTTTTAAGGGTGTGATAATTCGCTCCATTTTGCAGATAACAAAATGAGCCTTAGAGTTTACATTTCCAGCTGGGTTTATATTGTACTATTGCACTTGACTCAGATCTTTTCCTACTTCACATTCATATTGTTTTTAATAATTTTTTTTCTGAAAACGGTATTGCCATCACTACAGCCACCACTCTGTACGCATCATTAGACACCCACTGTAGTGGTCAGATGCCAAATTCTGTTGTTTTATTCTTCCTAAAGTCACTACCACCTTAATTTAAGTCCTCATTCTTTAATTTTTCAGTTCACTGTGAACTTCATTAATTGCAAATCTATACAGTACAGACCTACACCTGGACTCTTGGAGTAGCTTTGCTCAGCCAGGTGTCCAGTGATCTCTCTAGGAAACATAGAGCTCATGTAGCTTGTCTGCCTAGAATTCTTGGTTACTGCCTGATGGCCGCCTGATTGCCTGAGGAGGTATTGCCTTTTTTCCTTGAA
>NW_026749848.1:0-1720 GCF_022355385.1 Mustela nigripes
TCCTATTCTCTCAGTTCTTGGATTTGCCGGCATAATTCTGTATAGAACTCTTTTAGAATTTTTTTTCCTATCAGTTGTAATGTGGTCTCATTCTTTCAGCTGAATGCTTGTCTCCCAGTTTTTTCCAGGTAATGGCTCCTCAAGTTTGTTAAAGTTTTCTAAACTGACCTGTGAGTTCTCCTGATTTTTTTCGTATTGGTTTGTTTGTATTTCTTTTATTTCGATGATCATATGCATTATTTTCTTTTTCCTGTTAACTTAGAGATTGATTCTTCTTTTTTAGTTTCTTATGGCCTCATGTTAGGTTCCTTTATTTCAGTGTTTTGAATTTTTGTAAGTATACTCATTTAATCCTATATTCTTTCCCCATAAAATATTTTGGCATCATCTTATAAGTTTCTTGAATTTTCTTTGTTCAAGGTACTTTCCGATTTTCCTTTTGATTTTCTTTCTTTGATTCATTGCTAGTTCTCGAGTGTGTACTGTTTTCCACCTATTAGTGTCTGTCTGTGTTATCCATTCATAAGTGATTCTTTTTTCTTTTTTCTTACCTTCGTGTTCATAAGTTTATAAAATAGTAATTGAAATGTCTTCTATTAATGACGACTAGAGTTGGACTCCAGCACAGGATCTGTGATAGACAATGTAAGGTATGACCTTGGAAAGAACTTCTCTTATGGTCCTCAGGGACTCAATCTTTTGCATGTTTCCCCAAAGGTCCATTGGTCTAGAGAGCCCATTATGACGTCTTTTATTCCTTAGCATCTTCCATCTGGATGATCTGTCCTGTGCTGTAAGTGGATATCATAGTCCCCAACAATATTGAATTGTGGTCCTAATCTCCATCCCATTCTGATAATATGCTTCCAACATTTAGATACAGCCAGGAAGGTGGTGTATACATTGCAATTCATCCACATTTCTGATGTTTTGATGCTCCATCAAGACAAAACACCTTCCCGTAATCTTTTGTCTCTCAAAGCTATAAAATCTATCTGCCATAGGCACAATTACTTTGGCTCTCTTCTCGTTGCCAATAGCATAATCTTTGTCTTCCAAAATCCTTCATTTTCAATCCATGTGTATCTTTATAGTGGAAGGTAATTTGCTATGGTTAACATAAAGTTGAGCTCACTTTGTTTTTGTTCTTTCTCGTAAACTTCTTGGCCTTTTTTTTTCTTATAAATTTTCATTCAGTCCAACAATGTTTTTGTAGTGATAGGAGACTTTATCCTGTATACCTGAACTACTTATTGATAATGAAGGAGTTATATTTCCCATTTTGTTTGGTTTGTGACTTAGATTCTCTGTTCCTTTCCCCTTTATGGTATTTTCTTTGAGGCTTGCTTCCTTTAGTGTGATTCATCACTTCCTCCCCATCTTTTTGTGTCTTATCTCTTTGTGTGTGTGAGTGTGTGTTTGTGTGTGTGTGTGTTGTCAGTGTGCATTTCACATAACACTTATTTTTTGTTAATTTTTTCTTTATTTTATTCATTGTTTTTGCACCACACCCAGTGATCTATGCAATCCATGCCCTCTCCCATTCCCACCAGCTGGTTCTCCCAACCTCCAAACCACCGCCTCTTAAAACCCTCAGATTGGGGGGAGGAGTCAAGATGGCGGAGAAGTAGCAAGCTGAGACTGCTTCAGCTAGCCGGAGATCAGCTAGATAGCTTATCTAAAGATTGCAAACACCTGAAAATCCATCGGCAGATCGAAC
>NW_026749849.1:0-1719 GCF_022355385.1 Mustela nigripes
ATATAGACAAATGGTCATCAAATTGGTAAGATATGTAAGACTTGAACTAAATTATCAATTAACTAGATATGCTTGATATTACAGAACACTCCCAACAACCGCAGACTACATATATCTTAAGCCATGATTTTCTTTGCAAAGGTCAACATTGATAATGTTCTAGTCATACCTCCGTGTACCAGGAAAGAAGTAGCATATTTCTTGAAAGACACAGCTATCAAAGCTCCATTGAGAAACCGTAATGATGGAGAAGGGATTTGCAAATTATACATCTGATAATGGACATCTACTCTGATTATTATAAAATGAATAAAAATAAAAACCTTACTAATAACCAAACACAGTATCCAATTTTACATGTGAAGAAAATTATTGAAGAGACATGTGACCTAAAGTATATGGATGGCTTATAAGGACATGACAAATTTCTCAACATTTAGACATTAAAGAAATACAAATTAAAATCATAATGAGACATGCTTACATATCTATTAGAATGGCTAAAACTATAAAGGCTAATTGTACTTGATCTGAGCTAGATTGGGAAGCAACAAAAAATCTAAACTGTTGTTGGCATATATCATGATACCACCACTTTGGAAAATAGTTTGAAAATTTTTTTAAATGCAAAATATGTTGCAGTTACACAAATAGCCATTTTACTTCTAGGCATTTAACCAAGAGAAACAAACTCTATGTTCATACAAGGACTTGTATATGAATTTCATAGCAGCTTTATTTTTAAGAATTGAAAACAGTGGAAATGTTCATCAATGTCCATCAATAGAGCAAAGACAAATTATGATCTATTCATTAAAGAGATTACTATTCAACATCAAAATGAACTATTTACAATTGGAGATTCTCAAAGTAATGATGCTGAGAAAAGAAAAGCCAGGAAATGAATAGTATATACTGTGTGATTCCATGACTATAAAAAATCTAGAAAATACAAATTTATATATAGTCACGGTCACCACATATATTGGTGTGATTTTAGTCCTTCTTCTGTGCTCCCATAGCTTCCTACACTTGGATCTCTGAGCATTTGTTACACCATGTGAAAATATGAACTCTTTTTCTTTATTCTGTCTTACTAGAATAAGAATCCTTGAAATTTTATGGACATTTGAACTCTCAGGTATTAGCAGAAATTCTATCACACAGTAAGTTTCCAAATATAAAAGCCAGAGTTTTACAATGACTTCTAAGCTTTTACATGATCTAGCCACTCATTTAACCTCTGTGACCTCTTTCCTGCTACTCTTCAGTCACTCACAGTGGCCTCCTTGCTATTCCTCAGATATGCCAGGCATGATCCAACCTTATGGCCTTCAAGATAGCCAATTCCTTTGTCTGGAGTGATCTTATTGCTGATAGCTCTGGGCAACTTCATCACCTTTCCATACCTTTGTTCAATTGTCAGCTTCATTGTATCTACCCTGATCTTCCTATTAAAATTTTTAACTCCCCATCCCTTGCCTAGCAACCTTGATTTTTCTCACCCTGATCGAATTTTTCTTTTTCCCCATTGTACTCATCATTTTTGAATGCACTATGCAATTTTTATTAAGTTTATAGCTTTTAATTGTCTCACCCATGAAAATAAAAGTTCTACAAAGCCAAGTATTTCATTTACCAGTGTAGTCTGAAGTAATATCTGCCATATAATAGGTTCAGTAGACAACTGGTAAATTTCAAAATAAATTAATGTTGAGA
>NW_026749850.1:0-1719 GCF_022355385.1 Mustela nigripes
AGTCTCCAGAAAACAGAGAAACCCAAATGTAAGAACCTGCCTGCCAGTACTCCTATAAACTCTCAAGGTCAGAGAAACTGTCACAGACCAGAAGTAGACTAAAGAAGCATGACAACTACATCCAGTGTGGGCCCTAGGTTGGATGCTGGACAGGAAAAGGACTTTTGTGGAAAACCTGGTGAAATCGGAATGAAGTTTGGCACTCAGTTAAAAGTAAATGTTAATCACATGTACCAAAGTCTATAGATGTTACCATTGGGTGAAACTGGGTGAAGGGCATATGGGAACTCACTGGGCTCCCTCTGCAACTTTTCTGTAAATCTGAAATTATTCCAAAATGGAGTTTATTAAGAAAATAAAATTCCTGATCATAGTAACCTATATGTGGAAAGGGGTAAATATAATTAAAATATTCAGAGGGCCTTGACAGAGGTTTTAATTTAAGAATTTGAAACGTTAAGTGTGTATATTGCATTTTAAAGGGGTTGCATTAAAAAATGGTGTTGGCGGGGTGCCTGGGTGGCTCAGTGGGTTAAAGCCTCTGCCTTTGACTCAGGTCATGATCCCAGGGTCCTGGGATCGAGCCCCACATCGGGCTCTCTGCTCAGAGGGGAGCCTGCTTCCTCCTCTCTCTGCCTGCCTCTCTGCCTACTTGTGATCTCTGTCAAATAAATAAATAAAATCTTTTTAATAATGGGGTTGGCTAGATAGTAAATATTTTAGTCATTGCAAACCCCCTATGGTTGTCACTGTAACAGCTTGCTGTTATAGCACGAGAGCAGAGACAATAAGTAAAACGAGAGTGGCTGGGTTTCAGTAAATCTTTATTTACAAAAACAGGCATCAGGCTTGCCTTGACCTCAGAACAGTTTGTCAACCCTTCTACAAAAGAACAAAAACAGATCAAACTTCCACATAGTAAAGGAAAAAATGGAGTAATTAATTAAAAATACTTTGTTATCCAACTAAAAGGTAAGAAATGAGAGAAAAAGAAATATAAAACAGGATGAAATAGAAAGTGCCTCGTAGGGCGCCTGGGTGGCTCAGTGGGTTAAGCCGCTGCCTTCGGCTCAGGTCATGATCTCAGGGTCCTGGGATCGAGTCCCGCATCGGGCTCTCTGCTCAGCAGGGAGCCTGCTTCCTTCTCTCTCTCTCTCTGCCTGCCTCTACGTCTACTTGTGATTTCTCTCTGTCAAATAAATAAATAAAATCTTAAAAAAAAAAAAAAAAAAAAGAAAGTGCCTCGTAAAAGGGTAATTTTGATCCTAATGTTTTAGTAACTGCATTAAATTTAGTAACTGGGATGTGTAACGGAACTGGAAAGGGAGGGCGTGCCGTTTGGGGTGGGACAGTCTGGCTGTGTGAGTGGAGGTCTTGGCTCTTGGATTCCCCACGAAAGATTTCCGCGCGGAGCCGCGCTCTCACAAAGACAGCTGGGGGGGGGGGGGGGGGGGCTGGGCATGAAGGAGGACAGTGATGTAATGAGCGCCGGGAGTTATATGGGACTGATGAATCACTAAACTCCACGCTGAAACTAATAATACAGTGTATGTTAACCAACTTGAGTTTAAATAAGGAGAGAAGAAAGCAGCAAGCACAAACCAGTTTATTGAGGACGGTACACTCTCAAGGCGGGAGAAGGGGGAAGGCTCAGAGAAGGCAACTGGCCTGAGGCTGCAGGAGTGTGTGTGTGTGTGTGTGTGTGTGTGTGTGTGTGTG